>NW_012098210.1:2157378-2160564 GCF_000951045.1 Mandrillus leucophaeus
ATAAGCCACTGCACCTGGCCTCTGTTGTCACTTTCACTTGAATCCACGTGTTCCATTGGATCTGTGATTTGGCAAATCTTCCAATGTGCACCCGGTTATCACTCATTACCAGTCCCTGACATGGGGCATCAATGGATTTGGTTTAGGCAAAATGTTTAAGGGTCTAGCATAAGTATCCAGAACAGTGGCTAAGCAGCGCTGGCACAGCAGTACAAGCAGGCACAAGGTAAGACTACAACACCCACCAACACTTGAGGAAATGGTTAACTTGTTGCTAAGGAAAGGAAACCCACAAAAGAACTATATACACGTATGACTACAGCTTAATAATTTTTTTAAAAGCCCAGAAAGATACATACATATACATACACATATATACACATACACGTACACATTTTCTTTTTTTTGAGACAGAGTCTTGCTCTCTCGCCCAGGCTAGAGTGCAGTGGCACTATCTTGGCTCACTGCGACCTCTGTATCCCGGGTTCAAGCAATTCTCCTGCCTCAGCCTCCTGAGTAGCTGGGATTACAGGCATATGCCACTACACCTGGCTAATTTTTGTATTTTTAGTAGAGATGGGGTTTTGCCATGTTGGCCAGGCTGGTCTCGAACTCCTGACCTCATGTGATCCACCCGCCTAGGGCTCCCAAAGTGCTGGGATTACAAGTGTGAGCCACTGCGCCTGGCCACACACACACATTTTTGAGACAGGGACTCACTCTGTCACCCAGGCTGCAGTGTAGTGGTGTGATCTCACCTCACTGCAACCTTGACGTCCCCAGGCTCAGATGATCCTCCCACCTCAGTCTCCCAAGTAGCTGGGAATACAGGCGTGTGCCACTATGTCCAGCTAATTTTTGTAGAGACAGAGTTCCATAAGATTTCCCAGGCTAGTCTCGAATTCCTGGGCTCAAGCCATCTGCCCACCTCGGCCCCCTACAGTCCTGGGATTTCAGATGAGCCACTGCGCTCGGTCCCAGAAATATATAAAATAAGATACTAATGGGTAGTGCCAGACAGGAGGAATTATAGCTGATCTTAATTTTTCTCTAATTTCATATTTTCTGTAGTATGATTATATCTCTTCTATTATATTTCTCCCAGTACAACTTTGTGGGCCCTGCCCTAGTAATTCTGATTGTAATCTTGGGATTGGTCCTGGAGAACCTATATTTTAAAGAGATCCTTAGATGATCTTTTGTAGCCTTTCACTGCTGGCCATAGGGAAGTGCTGCTGATCTAGACCCTACCAAGTTAAGCTGCAGTATTTAATTAGGTAATAATAAAATTCTATTATATCCATATTGCTTTTTTGAATTTAATAGTTTCAGCACTAATGAGTTTATTTTCTGTCTGGTTTCCTGCTGTATGTGAAAGAAGAGAAGTCAACACTAGGTAGGCCCTTTCTCAGGTTGCACAGCCAGTGTTCACACCCTCTCACTATGTTCCACAGGCTTAAGTGTCAAATCCAGAGAAAAACACTCTTCAGACCAGTTGGGGTTTCACAAGATTCTCCCAATGGATTTCAGGATGGTTTATTCTTAGAAAAGCCCTTAACTTAAAAATGCATTATGTAGAAAACATATCAAGGGGAGTTACATAATATAAATGCATGGGTGTGCAGGTAGGAAGTCTCTGAGGTCTAGAGAGAAGAGCAGATGGCAAAGCTGGCAGGGTTCTCTGGCCTGAATACGAAGCTGAGAGAAACTTGGGAAACAACACAGTAATGTTCACGCCATAAACCAGATGTCTTTTTTTTTTTTTACACAGTATCCCTCTGTTGCCAAGAGTGCAGTGGTGCAATCAATCATAGCTCACTGAAATCTCGACCTCCCAGGCTTAAGTGATCCTCCCAACTTAGCCTCCCGAATAGCTGGGACCACAGGTGTGCACCACCATGCCTGACTAATTTTTTATTTTCTGCAGAGACAGAGTCTGCTTACGTTGCCCAGGCTTGTCTCGAATTCCCGGTCTCAGGTGATCCTCCCACCTCAGCTTCCCAAAATGTTGGGATTACAGTGCATGCCACCACACCCAGCAAAAGCAGATGTCTTAATCACTGTTGATCTCAAAATGAAGTACACAGGATAGTCACAACTGAGTAACTCGACTTTGAGAAAGAAAAAATAAAATATGAAGACTTACATTTGTTCAGTTTTCTTGGGCAGCTTGCTGTCACCACCTGTGAAAGAGGCCCACTAAGAATGTGACAAGAGCACAGGATATGCAAACACTTAACAAGGAAGCTAGAAATGCTTAATTTACCTGGAAGACATTGTCAAGAACAACATTTCTTTTTCTTTTCTTTTTTTTTTTTGAGACACAGTTTAGCTCTGTCACCCAGACTGGAGTGTAGTGGTGTAATCTCGGCTCACTGCAACCTCCGTCTCCTGGGTTCAGGCAATTCTCCTGCCTCAGCCTCCTGAGTAGCTGGGATTATAGGTGCACGCCACCATGCCCCACTAATTTTTGTATTTTCAGTAGAGATGGGGTTTCGCCATGTTGGCCAGGCTGGTCTTGAACTCCTGACCTCAGGTGATCCACCCACCTCGGCCTCCCAAAGTGCTAGGATTACAGGTGCGAGCCACCACACCCAGACTATTTTTTTCTTTTAAGTTAAACACAGTACAAATACCAACAACAGTGGAACCTGGCCACTCCCAATAGCCTTCTGGATCTTCACCTGCATTTCCCACTTTTACAACCCACTCAGCAACATCACTAAATACCAGAGATATGCGGAATCTTAGGTTCTGGAAGGTTTTTGTTTTTATTTTTAATTTTTTAAACTTCGAGGCATCAGTAAACAGGTTCAGTTCTACCTCTTGCTTTATCTCCTTAATAACCTGACCCAAGTTATGCTTCTTTCCAGAGTTTCCTGGCTTATTTAACATCATCCAGAATAAAATATGGTTCCTGATGTATTCTCCTCTGTGTAGCAATGCTGAGACCTGCATTCATTCCAGAGGTTCTTTTCCATGTGACTTTGGATACCTGCAACTTCTGGTTACCCTAGTAAGCAGGGCAGCCCCAGCCAGCCCAGCCTTTCTGGATGGCCCCACAGCATGCTCTTAGCTCCTAAGCACTCTTTTATTACGGCCTTTTCTCATTTTCCTCACAAGAACAGTTGAGTGGGCACCTGGCTGAGTCATCTAAATTCCCACTGCGGACCCTACCTCCTGCCA
>NW_012098210.1:2161323-2180577 GCF_000951045.1 Mandrillus leucophaeus
TTTTAGTAGAGATGGGGTTTCGCCGTGTTGACCAGGCTGGTCTCAAACTTCTGACCTCAAGTGATCTGCCTGCCTGTGCCTCCCAAAGTGCTGGGATTACAGGCGTGAGCCACCATGTCTGGTCTCTACCTCCTGCTAGCTTAAACTAGGTCTTACTCATCTTGGCCTCCCCTGTGACATCTAGCAAAAGGTTATACTCATGGTTAGACTTAATGTAGGCTGCACCAATCATCCTCCTCTTGAAACACATTCTGTGAGAAATGTGTTAGACACATCAACTATCCAGAAGTAATCAGAGAGGGAGCTGGAGGCCCACAAATTGGGTATCATGAGCTTCCAAGCAAAGCAGTGAATTTTGTGACAACTTTTAATTCATGGGAGAGACTATTCATTAGATAAGCTGATGAGATGACAACTTACAGGGACTTACCTAAGTAAGGAACATGAGTAGCTCCAAAAAAGTATGTTCTTGAACAAGCAAGAGGTCCCTTTGGTGAGACGCACTGGGCTACCTGGATGTCAGAAAAAAATAAAAATAAAAAAGGGGCAATAACTTACGCATGTACTAGTAGATAAACAAAAAGCATAGAGTTAATGGAAATAAATTTTCTTTTGTTTTTGAGACACAGTCTTACTCTGTCGCCTAGGATGGAGTGCAGTGGCATAATCTGAGATCACTGCAACCTCCACCTCCCGGGTTCAAGTGATTCTCCTGCCTCAGCCTCCCCAGCAGCTGGGACTACAGGCACGTGCCATCACACCCAGCTAATTTTTTTGTTATTGTTGTATTTTTAGTAGAGACAGGGTTTTGCCATGTTGGCTGGGCTGGTCTCGAACTCCTGACCTCATGTGATCTGCCTGCCTTGGCCTCCCAAAGTGCTGAGATTACAGGCGTGAGCCACTGCGCCTGGCCAGAAATAAATTTTCTTCTACAAAACTGATTTATTATTTTTTAAAGACATAGGGGGAAAGATGATCTTTAACTGTTTTTCCAAAGGTATCTTTTGGTGCATGTGCGTGTGTGTGTATGTGTGGTTTAAACTTTGGCTATACCGTGAGGGTGCTGTTGGATACTCAGTCAGCCCAGGGATGCTAAGGGATACATGACTCAGAAGGATAAAGGAAGCAAGGTGTTTGGGTTTTGACTGTCAATACTCAGTCCAGAGTTTTCACCATGAAGACCCTGGCTGACATGACAGGCAGAGGTGTGGGGCAGCTCCAAATTCAGGAGAGGAGGGTGCTATCCACATTCCCACCTCCATTTGTATTTCATCTCTGTACATAGCCCCTGAGGAAGAGAAAATAAGTTCTTCTAGGTTTTCACATTTTTATTCTTCTTCCCTGTTAAGATGTCCATTGATACAGAGATAAAATAGATGTCCTTTCCTCTTCTGAAAATCCAACATCTCATGAGGGTTCCTAGAATAATAGGTATAAAATGCAAAAATACTACCACTGAGCTAAAGGAACATTAATAAGTACAATATACAAAAATAGCTAAATATAACACAAATATTCATTCCTTCTATTTTACTCAATTGTTTAAGACAACAACACTAGAATTCATGGCATTTTTCTGTAATATTGTGAATCCAAGTTACAGATTGGAAATAAGGACTTATTCTAACTAACCTATAAAAAAATTCACTAATAGTGAATATGATCAATATTGCCATGACAATGAATGAAAACTTAAGGAGGTATTTCTAATTGCTGGCTGATAATGTATTTCCTCAATTAAAACATGTTCCTTGGATCTCCAAATTTTCCCTTATTAAAGGTTTTTTTTTTTTTTTTTAAAGGTGCCAAGTGTTTGTGCTATGCATTGAGTTAAAGTCATATGGTTTAAACCCCAGATTTGAAAGGGCACAGTTCTCTTCCAGTTGTGTACACTTGAGTACATGAATCTGAAGTCTATTTCAGTCGGAAGATCAACACACCAGCACAGGTGTTGGCCAGTAGAATGGGATCTATACAGAGTCAACATTTTTCTCAGAAAAGAACTTTGGATTTTCTTAAGCAGTTAAAATAAGTAACTGGTTAAGAGTCTAAACCTTGGTGTCATAGAGCACGACTCTTAAAAACATTTTAAGTCAGGCTGAATCAATTGTGAGCTTTCCTGGAAGACTATAAAAAAACAAGAAGAACCTCAAGATAGCGTCATTGGATGTCTGGTGTAAAGGTACCTATCCTTGTATTTAAAGGAAGATTTTGAAATAAATAAATAACAATATATATCCAGATAATCCTATCTACAGCCTTGGTTTTAATTACCCCCTTCATACCAAGGGAATGCTCAAATGTTTACTTTCAGACAAGACTAACCTCGCGACCCTAGACTTATGTATCTAACCACTGTCGCCTCAGCTCTATTCGGGTGTCTCACAGTCATTTCAAATTCACTATCTAAAGTGAACTTCAAACACATCCAATCTGACTCTCCTCAGTGTTCCCTCTCTAAATGAAGTTTCTTTGTCCACTCAGTACAGACATCAGAATCTTGGTGCTTCCATGCCTTTCTGTGGCTTGACAGCTCTTTTCTTTTTATCGCTGAATAGCATCCATTCACTTACTGAAAGACATCTTGGTTGCTTCTAAGTTTTGGTAATTGTAAATATCCATATGCAGGTTTTTGTGTGGACATAAGTTTTTAATTCTTTGGGTAAATACCAAGGAGCGAAATTGCTGGATCTTATGGCAAGACTGTATTCAGTTTTGTAAGGAAATACCAAACTGTCTTCCAAAGTGGCTGTACCTTTTTGCATTCCCACCGGCAATAAATAAGAGTTCCTGTTGTTCCAAATCCTCACCAGCATTTGGTGTTGGACATCTAAATTATTGCTCCAAACATTTCCTAGCTGGCTCTCAGTCAGCCCAGGATGATCAGGAATTCACGACTCAGAAGGAAAAAGGAAGCAATGTGTTTGGGTCCAAATATTTCCCAGCTGGCTTTCCCTGGGGTTTTCAAGTCCATGGGATCCTCGAAGGCAAAGATCATGACTATCCCTTCATCTAGCACAGTGACTGACATTTACCGGACATTCAACAAGGATTACTGAAATAATGAGTGAAAACTCTTTGGCTTTGGAGTGATACAGACCTGAGAGCAGAAACTGCTTGTATAATACAATCTATAATGTGGATATGCACTGGGTGGTTTTTTATTTTTATTTTTTTGCAACTTTTGAGATAAAACCATTTTAAAGTATACAATTCAGTGGTACATTGCCTTGATCATTATGTTCTCTTCCCTTCCTGATGTTCCAAGATTCCTTCTTTTATCATTTCCTCTCTGTTTAGACCAAATTTCTTTAAGTTATTCTTTTAGGTAGGTCTTCCAGCAACCAATTCTTGTAGTTTTCCTTCATCTGTGAATGTCTTGATTTTCCCTTAATTCTAGAAGGATATTTTTATTAGATACAGATTTCTAGGTTGACAATTCTTCTCTTTCAGCATTTGAAATATAGGTGTCACTTCCTTCTAGCCTTCATGGTTTCTGATGAGAAAGAAATACAACTTTCACACAAAAAATTGTCGGCCAGGCATGGTGGCTCACGCCTGTAATCCTAGCACTTTGGGAGGCCAAGGCGGGTGGATCACCTGAGGTCAGGAGTTCGAGACCAGCCTGGCCAACATAGTGAAACCCCGTCTCTACTAAAAATACAAAAATCAGCCACGTGGTGGTGGGTGCCTGTAATCCCAACTATTTGGGAGGCTGAGGCAGGAGAATAGCTTGAACCCGGGAGGCAGACGTTGCAGTGAGCCGAGATCACGCCACTGCACTCCAGTCTGGGTGACAAGAGCAAAACTCCGTCTAAAAAAAAAAAAAAAAAAAAAAATTGTCTTCCCTCTATGGGTAAGGTGTCATTTCTTTCTGGTTGTTTTCAAGACTTTTTGTTTGGGCTAAGCGTGGTGGCACATGCCTGTAATCTCAGCACTTTGAGAGGCCAAGGCAGGCGTATCACTTGAGGTCTGGAGTTCAAGACCAACCTGGCCAACATGGCAAAACCCCGTCTCTACAAAAGATACAAAAATGAGCCAGGCATGGTGGCGCACACCTGTAGTCCCAGCTACTTAAGAGGCTAAGAGGCTGAGGCATGAGAATTGCTTGAACCCAGGAGGCGGAGGCTGCAGTGAGTCAAGATTGAGCCACTGCACTCCAGCCTGGGTGACAGAGTGAGACCCCATTTTTTTAAAAAAAGATTTTTTGTCTGTAGTTTTCAACAATTTGACTTTGGTATTTATTGGTGTGGGTATTTTGGGGTTTAATCCTGTTTAAGGTTCACTCAGCTTCTTGATTTTCTAGATCCATAGTTTTGTGGGGGTTTTCTTCTGCCAAATTTGGGGGAATTTCAACCTTTATTTCTTCATTTTTTAAGTCCCATCCTCGTTCTCCTCTCCTTCTGGTACTCCAATAATATGAATATTTGGCTTTTTGTGAGAGTCCCACAGCTCTCTGAGGTTCTGTTCAGTTTTTCTTTTCAGTCTATTTTCTGTTGTTCAGATGGATGATTTCTATTGCTCTATCTTCAAGTTCATTGATTCTTTATTCTCTCATTTCCGTTTTGCCATTGAGCCCATTCACTGAGTTTTTAACTTTGACTAATCTGTTATTTATTTATTTATTTATTTATTTTTGAGATGGAGTTTCGCTCTTGTCTCCCAGGCTAGAGTGGAATGGTGCAATCTTGGCTCACTGCAGCCTCTGCCACCCAGGTTCAAGTGATTCTCCTGCCTCAACCTCCCAAGTAGCTGGGATTTTACAAGCGCCTGCCACCATGCCTGGCTGATTTTTGTATTTTTAGTAGAGACGGGGTTTCGTCATGTTGGCCAGGCTGGTCTTGAACTCCTGACCTCATGTAATCCACCTGCTTTGGCCTCCCAAAGTGCTGAGATTAAAGGTGTGAGCCACTGAGCCCGGTCTATTTTTACTCTAAAATCTCAATTTGGTTTTTCTTTTCTTTTTTTTTTTTTTTTTGAGACGGAGTCTCACTCTCGCCCAGGCTGGAGTGCAATGGCGCGCTCTCGGCTCACTGCAAGCTCCACTTCCCGGGGTTCATGCTATTCTCCTGCCTCAGCCTCCCAAGTAGCTGGGGACTAGAGGAGCCTGCCACCATGCCCGGCTAATTTTTTGTATATTTAGCAGAGACGGGGTTTCACCATGTTAACCAGGATGGTCTCGATTTCCTGACCTCATGATCCGCCCGCCTCGGCTTCTCAAAGTTGTGGGATTACAGGCATGAGTCACCGTGCCTGGCCTTGATTTGGTTTTTCTACACATCTTCTATTTCTTTGCTGAAACTTTCTAACATTTACTCAGGGGTATTTGTAGTTGCTCACTGAAGTGGTTTTTTTTTTTTTTTTTTTTTTTTGACGGAGTCTTGCTCTGTCGCCCAGGCCGGAGTGTAGTGGCGTGATCTTGGCTTACTGCAACCTCCGCCTTCCAAGTTCAAGCAATTCTCCTGCCTCAGCCTCCAGAGTAGCTGGAACTCCAGGCACGTGCCACCACGCCCAGCTGTTTTTTTTGTTATTGTTGTATTTTTAGTAGAGACCGGGTTTCACCATGTTAGCCAGGATAGTCTTGATCTCCTGACCTCATGAAGTATTTTTATGATGGTTGCTCTAAAATCCTTGTCAGTTAATTCTCACATCTGTGTTCTGCTAGTGCTGGCACTGATGACTGTCTTTTCTCACTGGGTTTGAGAGCTCTAGTGATTTTTCAATTGAAACCTGGACATGTTTAGTGGTTTCCCTGGAGTTTGTGACATAAATTAATAACTAATCTAAGTCCACCTTCAAATTACACTCTATCACTTTGTGTGTAGTGCATAAAACTTGTATCAAAGAGTACTCCTATGTCCTCCCTCCTGTGCCTTATTACATTGCTGCCACTCACTTATCTATATGCTGTAATCACTTATACACTGTTACTATTACAAGAATAAAGAATAAGAAAAATAATAAGGAATAAGAAAATAAGAAATATAAAATATTTCATTTTATCTTCATTTATTCCTTCTTTGATGCTCTTCCTTTCTTTATGTGGATCCAGGTTTCTGATATATATATTACATATTACATATATATATTACACATATAAATTATATAAAATTAAAATATGTAATATATACACACACACACACACACACACACACACATAAAGAACAACTTAACATTTCTTACAGGGCAGATCTGCTAGTGATAAATTCAATTTTTTTGTTTGGTTTTTTTTGTGACAGTCCCACAGACTCTCACAAAACAAAAGAGAAATGCTTTCTCTTTTGTTTCTTCCCTTTTCTTTTGAAGGATAATTTTGTTGGATATAAAATGTGGTTTGGTTGGTGTGTTTTTTCATTTAACACTTTAAAATATCATTTTCTTGTTTGTATGATTTCTGATAAGAAGTCCACTGGAACTTTTATCCTTGTTCCTCTCTATAGGTAAGGTGTTTTATGTCCCGCTTTGGCTTCTTAAGAGATTTTCTCTTTGTCTTTGATCTTCTGAAGTTTGAACAGGATAGGTCTAGGCATATATATTCTGGTATTTACCCTGCTTGTTGTTCTCTAAGCTTCCTGGGTCTGTGGTTTTGTGCCTTTGTCATGAATTCTGGAAATTTCTTGGCCATTAATACTTCAAGTACTTCTTCCATTTCCTTCTTTTTCTTCTTCAGGTATTCCCCGTACATGCACATTATACCTTTTGAAATTGTCCCAGGGTTCTTGGATGATTTCTTTTTTTTTTTTTTCCTGAGACGGAGTTTTGCTCTTGTTGTCTAGGCTGGAGTGCAATGGCATGTATACCTTTTGAAATTGTCCCAGGGTTCTTGGATGATTTTTTTTTTTTTTTTTTTCTGAGACGGAGTTTTGCTCTTGTTGTCTAGGCTGGAGTGCAATGGCATGATCTCGGCTCACTGCAACCTCCGCCTCCTAGGTTCAAGTGATTCTCCCACCTCAGTCTCCCTAGTAGCTGGGATAACAGGCGCCCACCACCATGCCCAGCTAATTTTTTGTATTTTTAGTAGAGATGGGGTTTCACTATGTTGGCCAGGCTGGTCTCAAACTCCTGACCTCAGGTGATCTACCCGCCTCGGCCTCCCAAAGTGCTGGGATTACAGGCATGAGCCACTGTGCCCAGCTGGTTCTTAGATGATTTTCTTTTTCCTCATTGTTTTCTTCTCTTCACACTCCTGTTCAGGAATTTTCTACTGACTGATGTCACACTTACTGATTCCTTCTCTGGATATGTCTGCTCTACTAATAAGCCCATTAAAGGCATGCTTTGTTTCCATTACAGTGCTTTTGAATCCTAGCATTTCCTTTTGATTCTATCTTCAAGTTTCCACCTTCCTGCTTACATTATTCATCTCTTCTTACATGTTGCCTATGTTTTCCATTAGAGCCTTTAACATTAATCACAGTTATTTTTAATAATCTGTACATTACAAAATATGAGTCATATCTGGGTCTGGTTCTGATGGTTGCACTGTCTCTTCAAATAGTGTTTTTTCTTGCTTTTTAGCATGCTTTGTAATTTTTTGTTGAAAGCCAAAAATGATGTATCAGGTAACAGGAACTGAAGAAACAGACTTTTAATGTCGGATTTTATGTTAATCTAGCTGGGAGTTGGGTTCTGTTTAATGTTTTTTGAAGCTGTAGGTGCCAGGGACTTCAAATCCCTCTAGTATTCTTCTATTTTTCTTCCCCATTTTTCTTCTTTGGGTTCCCTGTGAACTCCACCTTAGATGGACTGTACCTTGCAGCTCTGTCAGCAGTAACCCGCTGTTATATTGTAGACTTGTGCTAAGGTAATGGGGAAGGGAAACATTCCATGATTTTACGGTTAAATCTCAGTCTTTTAGTAGGCCTGTGTCTCCAGGCTGTGACCATCAAAGGTGTTTCTTAGCTATTTCCCCCTCCCCTAGGGAAGACAGGAAGGTTACAGTGGCATGTGCCTGTGGTCCCAACTATTCAGGAGACTGAGGTGGGAGGATCACCTGAGCCTGGGAGGTCAAGGCTGCAGTGAGCCAAGGCTGTGCCACTGCACTCTAGCCTGGGTGACAGAGACCCTGTCTCAAAAAATAAACAAACAAAAAAACCAGTACCTACTAACCACAGCTTTCCTGGTTGCCAGAGACATTTTGAAAATACTTAAAATTCCACTGAGATAGGACAGACTTTCACAGTCATTAGAGTCTTATATTCAGGTCTAATATTTTCTTTAAAAGAACGCAGCAGACAATCTGCCACCAAATGCAAAAATCTTCTCTCTGGCACTCTCAATAAACGATGATCATCAAGGTTGGTTTCTGTCCTTAAATGTAATAGTCAAGGGGTAACAAACTTAGGCTTGGAATAACTATCCTCAAATTATTTTGAATTTTAAAAATTCTATTGATAATATTACTCTGACAACTTAAAGACTGGTTTGTGAAACTATACTCTTAACGTTTTTCCTTCAAATATTTCAAAATTAAATGTGATGTTTTCAAATCATACCTAGTACCTACAGAAAAAAGTACACACAGTTTCTAATCACTTCTTTTCACTCTAAAACAACTTCAAGTTCAGGGTTAAATCAACACACTAACTGGAAAAGGTTCCTTTTGTCTAGCTCCCCCCACCCACCCCACCCCCACAATAAAACTAACCAAGCACCAGGCAGTCCAGCCACTTACCATGTGCTTGGCAAAGCTCCCGCCAGGACCAGTGCTTCGTACCAGGTGTCCTTCAGAAGGGAAGTTAAAGTTGCCAGCATTCAGGTTTTCTCGTGTGGAGTGATTACCAAAGAGAACAAATGGCTGCCGATTAGGACTAGAGAGCGAAGTCAAAAACATGCGATTAGAAAAGAGTTCCTGGCCAAGGCAACCTTCCATGACCTTAATAAGTCCTCAGGCTTTTCTGGGCGACACCTGCAGCCTTAGCAAAGCAGTCAGTCAGTACAGTCGACCAAATGTCCTTGGCTGGTTGGAAAGGGATGCCAGTTGTCTCCCTACTGACCCATAGGGATCAGTTAACATTTAGGGACATAACTAAACTCAAGCTAAGTTTGTATTTTCAGCATGTCCCACTTTTTGAGGAATAAGTTCCATAAGTTTGCTGTCCATGATGCAGTGATAGAGCAAAACTCAGGTATTATAAAACAGAATTTTAACAGAAATGAGTCTTAAGGAATGACAGTTATGATACTTGCACTAGACAGACAATAGAGCAGTCATCAATTCCTGAGTAACTTTCAATAGGGAAGGAGCACAGGAGGGTTGCAAATTTTCTCAATACCACACATCTGACTCTGTACCCATCCCCTTCCTCTCTGCCCTCTTGGCTGAACTTTTCCTCTCCCCTACTTTTCCTTTCCCCTACTTTCTCCAACTTTCTGCTCACTCCTCAGCCCACTCTAATCAGCCTCCTCAGTCATTTCATCCAGAGAGTTCTTGCCAAAGTCACCAAGTGACTTTCATGTAGCATAGAGCAAATTCAACAGATGGTCTTCAGGTCTTCCTTCCTTCATTGGTCTCTGAGAAGCACTTGACTCCCTCCACCCTCCACTGCAAGAACTGTTTCCCCTCAGTCTCCCCAGTCAGTCATCCTCCTCTTCCACCTGGTCTCCAAATAGTCCCAGGGTTTACCCGCAGCTTGCTGCTCCCTCCTCTCCTCTGTGATTATGTTCCCTATGTCTCCTCCCCTTCCAGTTCTAAATGGCATCACAATCCACCCAGGAACCCAGCCATCTGAAAGGCCTCCTGGACTTCTGCTTCCTCCCCCTCCAGATATAATCAACCTCCCCAAAAGCCTTCCTATTTAATCATTTTCTTCCATCTTCATGGCCACAACCTTAGTCCATGCTGCCATCATTTCTTCCCTGGACAACTGCAACACTTCCTCACTGTTTCCCTGTTTCCACTCTTGCCCTCCTATTCTCTACACTGCAATGATGATAATCTTTTAAACATGCCAATTTACTGCCTTTATGTTATTTTCTGGAGAAGGGACACAATCTTGAACATGGCTAAAGAGAACTTGTATGATCTAGTGAACTTTCTCAGCTCCATGGAAGGCCACTCAACTCTAACTTCAATACTCCAGCCAAGATCATTTTCTTTGATGTCCCTTATGTTCTTGTCTCAGGGTCTCTGTTCTTCCTCCTACTCCCAGTTATCTCTGTTCATTGTTCAGCTCTCTCCTGGAGGGTGCTGGGCTCTCCTGTGATGGGCTTCAAAGTACTATACTCTTTTCTCCTTCATGGCACCAATCAGAGTTGGTCATAACAGATTTCTTTGTTAAGCTGTGTGATTAATGTCTTTTTCTCCACTACCCTATAAACTTTGAGGGCAGTAATCATATTTGCTTCCTTTTTTTACACCATGAATCTCTTTTGATTGGTATGTCGTACGTTTCTCAGTGAATATTTGATGACTCTATCCTCTATCTTTTTTCCTAAATTGCCCTTAGTGTGTGTCATGTAAAGAATTCTTTGCATTTCTTTTCACTCTCTTAAAAATACTACCTTAAGCTTCAGGCAAACAAGGGCTTTTAAAAGTAAGCATGGCTGATTTTTCTTCTTAAGTTTAATTCAAGTGAGGTGACACTTCGGGCAGAAAAATATGACTCTGAGTCCTAGCCAGGGTACTCTGTTTCACTATTAGATTGGATTGAAATTGGGGGAAGAAAAGAGAGAAAAGATGTCCTCTCTATCCATCAGAGGAAGTTATCTCCTGCTGATCATGACAAAAGAGATGTGGGAGGAAACACTTTTGAACCCTCACTGAACCCATCTTCTTCGTGGGGCTGGACCTTCACATCTGATCCCTTTTATTCCCTGTAAGACACTGTTGCTCCGCTGCCCAGCCCTTGGACTATGCATATGTCATATGCATAGTTTGCAAATAGTTTCTCCCATTCTGAGGATTGTCTGTGTACTCTGATGATTATTTCTATTGCTGTGCAGAAGCATGTTCATTTAATTAGGTCCCATTTATTTATTTTCATTTGCTTCCTGTCATTTTCCTGAGCCAGGAATGAAATTAAAAATTCCTTTCTTTAGATTTTAGCAGACAATAGGGATTGATTTATTTATTTAGAGACAGAGTTTCACTCTTGTTGCCCGGGCTGAAGTGCAATGGCACCGTCTTGGCTCACTGCAACCTCTGCCTCCTGGGTTCAAGCAATTCTCCTGTTTCAGTCTCCCGAGTAGCTGGGATTACAGGCACATGCCACCACACCCAGCTATTTTTGTATTTTCAGTAGAGATGGGGTTTCATCATATTGGTCAACCTGGTCTCGAACTCCTGACCTCAGCTGATCTGCCCACCTTGGCCTCCCAAAGTGCTGGGATTACAGGCATGAGCCATCGCACCCGACCGACAACAGTGTTTTAAAAGCTAGTTTACTATAAAATAATAAAATAAAAATGAAAGCAGTGAAACAGACACATTTACAGAGTATAGATTTCTTACCCTGTGATGACTAAAGTCAACCCATATTTTCCTGACTCTAGCTTCTGAACTTGGATGCACCCCGACAGCCAACCCCCTTGCCAACTCCATTTTCTCTATCACCATTCACCCTTCTTCCCCAAGAAAGAAACTTACCTGTTTTCAGTTATATGGCTAGAGATCATTCCATGACTGAAATAACTTCTGAATGGCTAAAAAGAAGCCAACATTGTATATATTAAGACCACAATTTGGTAAAACAGTCATAAAACCCCTCACATATGTATGTACACACATGCTTCAGGAGCGTGCATAGTGTGTGAGTGTGTGTGTGGGTGTGTGTGTTTGTGCGTGTGCATGTGTGACAGAGAGAGAGAGAAAGCTACAGAAAGAGAGAGATGTTTGTTTGTAGATTACTATAAGAACATGGAAAGATGTGTATGGTGAATAGCAATATGAATTTTAGGAGTAAGTGGCAAACAAAGTAATACCAAAAAAGAAAAAAAGGCAAAAACCTGCAAAAAGGAAAATAAAGAAAAAAATCCTTTTATTTTACAGTGTTTAACTACTGAAAGAAAATTGGACCAATCACCATCTATGGTCCAAGTTGCTAATCATGTGGAGATTAAAAAAAAACTTTTCTACATTTCCAATAAATTAATATATACTATTGTGCTAATTTAAAATCAGTAATGAGGAGGAATCCAAGGAATTTCGAAGTATACTGATGGAAGTTTCCTGGGAAATCAATGAAGTAAGTCTCAGCTTTTGGATGCATAGTGTCAGGCTAAACACTAATCAAAACTTAACACACATGATCTCATGTCCAAAGGATCCAAAAATTCAAATAGTGATTTTAATCCCACTAAATAATATTTACTGGTTTTTTTTTTCCTGATTAATGTATGTTCATTGTAGAAGACAATAAAAACCACCTATAATGTCTAAAAACTATTAACATTTTGGTAAATTTTCTTCAAATCTTTTCTCTATGGTACACCATAGACAATATATGATTGCACTAAACTTTATTAAATAGTCTTCTGTTCATGGAAATTTATATTATTATTAATTCTTCAATATAATGGAAAAAAATACACACACATACACACACACACACACACAAAAAAAAACACCTCTCATGTAATGAACTTAATAAATTTCATCTGCAGCTCTGATGATTTCCTTAAGGCAGATCTGGAAATGAAATCACAGAACAAAAAGGCAGAACCATGTTGCCAAATCGTTTTTTAAGAAAGTTCTATCCATGTACATGTTTACCTACAATACGAGTGTGCCTGTCTCATGATCTCCTCATAAGCACTGCCTATGAAATGGTTTCAATATATTTGCCAAGTTGACAAATGAAAAATCGGACCTCACTGTTTGTTGTCTCCTTTATAACCCTTGGCTTTGTAATGAAGTAGAGTATTTTAGATATGTTCAGTGGCCATTTGGATTTCCCTTCATTAGTTAACAGTTTATTTACATTCTCTGATATTTATCAATTGGAGTATTTTATTTATTTATTGAGGTGGAGTTTTGCTCTTGTTGCCCAGGCTGGAGCGCAATGGCATGATTTCAGCTCACTGCAACCTTCGCCTCCCAGGTTCAAGCAATTCTCCTGCCTTAGCCTCCCAAGTAGCTGGGATTACAGGCGTGCATCACCACACCTGGCTAATTTTGTATTTTTAGTAGAGACGGGGTTTCACTGTGTTGGTCAGGCTGGTCTTGAACTCCTGACCTCAAGTGATCCACTCGTCTTGGCCTCCAAAGTGCTGGGATTACAGTCGTGAGCCACCGCACCTGGCTCAACTGGAGTTCTAATGTTTGTCTTACTGATTTGTAAAAACTACAGATTAACATAATACTTAAAATTTATTGTGGGCTTACCATGTGACTGTGATAGGCACTTATCATCTCAAGCAACCCTAACAACAACCTATGAGCTTCATTCCATCATTATTTCCCCTCTAGAGATAAGTTGACAAAGATACAAAAGTTAATTTACTTGTCCAAGGTCACAGAGCTAGTGAACTGTATAGCTGGGATTCTAACTTGGTAATCATTTGAGGGAAAAAATAAAAGTAGATCCGTATCTCACAACATATTCCCATGAATTACATTTGGACTAGGGATCTAAATGTAAAAATTTAAGCCATACAAGCGCTAGAGGGTGACTTTCAATTACAGCCTTTCCCTATATAATGACTCAAAATTCAGAGGCAATAAAAGAAAAGGCAGATGAATTTACATAAAAAGAAAAATGTTTGCATGGCAAAAAAAAAAAAAATTTATAAACAAACCAACTGATAAATATGGAAAAAGTATCTGAAGTATATACTAGAGACAAAATGCTAATAGCCCAAATATATAACAAACTTTTAAAAACGAGAGGACATGGGAGGTGGAGGTTGCAGTGAGCCGAGATCGCATCACTGCACTCCAGCCTGGCGACAGAGCGACACTCCATCTCAAAAAAAAAAACAAAAACCAGGAGACAAAAAACCCTCCTAAAACCTATGCTCTATAGTTCAGTTAATAATACTGTACTAATATTAAAATGGAAAAACAACACGTAAACAACATATAAAATGGCCATCAAATATATGAGGGAATGTTCAACTTAATAGAGAAATGTAAATTAAAACAATACTGATACACTATTTTTCATCTGTGAGACTGAAAATTTTTAAAGTATGACAATACATTCTATTGGTGAAGTTGTGCAGCAACAGGCGTTCATACAGTGCTGGTGGGAATGCAAACTGGTAAAACCCTTCTGAAGGGAAATTTGGCAATAACTAACAACATGACATACGCACTTACCTTTTGACCCAACAATCCCATCACTAGGTATATATACCTCCAACAACGGGAACATACATAAGCGCTGAGTTATTTACTATGGCTTTGTTTGTAATGGCAAAATATTGGAAACAACCTCAGTATGTGCACACACAAGAGAGGCTGAATAAATTAAGACAAATCCACAAAACGGAGTACTATGAATTCTAACAAAGAATGAGGAAGATCTCAATGAACTGACTTGAATATGTTTACATCGTTAAGAAAACAAAGAAAAAAAAAAAGGACTGGGAGAGAGTTCCAGGACGTACTGATAAGTGGAAATGACTATATGCTACTCTTCAATGTTAGAAAGGTAACAATATGAGAAAATGCACACGTATTTGCTCATTTGTACAAATGAAATAGAAAAGATAAATGAGAAACTCAAGAGGTTTGTTACCTACTGTCAATGGAGTGGGGAAAATGGGTGGAAAGAAGGAGGCAATAAGAAAAAAGTAACAGGAAACGACAGTGACACTTGAGTATACCTTTTGGAATCTCTTTCACTCGTAGAATCATAGTAATAGAAAAAGGAAAAAGAACCCCGAAAACTGAAAAGGATATCAGTGAGATGTGGAACAACTTCAAGTGGTCTAATGTAGAAGCAAATGGAGTCCCTCAAGGAAAGAAGAGAGGTATGGAACACAAAAAACGTTTGAAGAATGAAGAGCGAACACTTTCCAAACTTAAAGAAAACTATAAATCTATAGACCTAAGAAGCTCAACAAAATCCAAGCACAAGAAACATGAAGAAAACTACAGCGAGACACACCATAATCAAACTACTCAAAATCAGTAATAAAGAGAAAATCTTAAAAGTTGCCAGAGGGAAAAAAAAAAAGGCCTGCTATATTCAGAAATCAGGATAAAAGACTACGGTATGTACAAAGATTAGGATGAAGGACTTCTCAACAGAAATAATGCAAGCAAGAAGACACTGAAGCAAGATCTTTCGAGTATCAAAAGGTAAAAACTGTCAATCTAGAATTTAGACATGGCAAAAATATATTTCAAAAATGAAGGCGAAATAAAGATTTGTTTTCCAGACATTCAAAAGCTGAAAGAATTAACCATCAGAAGATTAATACCACAAAAAATATTAAAGACCTTCCTTCAAGGAAAAGGATGACAAGGAGAAGTCTGGGTCTACACAAAGTAATGAAGAGCACCAGAGAGAGCAACAACATGGGCAAATATACTACATTTGACCTTAGCCAAAAGGCGCAGAAGCAACACACGGGCAAATACGTAAGACCTTTTTCCCCATTATTTAAATCCTTAAAAAAGGTAATTGTTTAAAGAAAAATAAGAGCATTGTATTGTGGGGTTTATAAAATATGTAAAGGTAGCCGGGTGCAATGGCTTACGCCTGTAATCCCAGCACTCTGGGAGGCTGAGGTGGGTGATCACTTGAGATTCAGGAGTTCAAGACCAGCCTGGCCAACAAAGTGAAACCCCATCTCTACTAAAAATACAAAAATTAGCTGTGCATGGTGGTGTGTGCCAGTAATCCCAGCTACTTGGGAGGCTGAGGAAGGAGAATTGCTTGAATCCTGAAGGAAGAGGTTGCAGTGAGCTGAGATCATGCCACTGCACTCCAGCCTGGGCGACAGAGTGAGACTCCATCTCAAAAAAAAAAAAAAAAAAAAAAGGTAAAATGCGTAACAACAAAGATCAATTCCAGCTCCAAACCATCAGCAGGAGGGTTTGCTCTGAGCCACAGGGGAGCACAGGAGAGTTGAGGGCTGCAGCGAGTACCCAAGAAGGCTACAATGCAAGCTTAGAAGGGTTCCTTAGATCCTTTCTGGTGATTAGTTTTTGAGGCTGTCCTGTGTCTTGGTTGTCAATCTAGATACTTCAGGTTTACTCACGAGCCTGGTAACTGCTGACTAGCATCATCTGCTTGGAAAGACATCTTGGCATTCAATATCTGGAGGTTAAACTGACAAAGGTGTGCTACTCCCATGTGGAGAATTATTCCTATGTCTATTAACCAGTGCCCAGAATTCCTGGCACCACCACACTGCAAAGCAAAAATACTTCTAATGGAGAAGCCGGCACACAAAAAAAGAGCTTTTTATAAAGGGTTGGCATGGAGGGGAACTTCTTTATGGTATACAACACAGCTTAAAGAAATGATAAATTAGAATTGATAGTGCTGTATTTTGAAAAAAATTAAATAAAAAATTAAAACAATAAATAAATTAACCATTTTCTTCTTCTTCTTTGACCCTTCCCTTACATACCTCACCCGCCTGAGATTCTGAAAGTTCTAGCAGGAAAGGAATTTCTGTGTCAAAATTAGCGAAGAAGCTAGTCCACTGATGTTCAAAAGCCACCAAATCCTAGGAAAAAAAGGAAAAAGTTAATGTGTTTGGTCACATAAAGGAGGTATTTTAGAAAGCGCAAATTATGAAACTGTAACTGATCTCAAAACACCAGACCATTTATATATGTTATTTTAAAAGGTAGTAGCAAACTACTAGTACATGCTACTTATATGGACGAATCTCAAAAACATTATGCCAAGTGAAAGAGCTAGATATTAAAAAAAACTACCTGATATGTGGTCCATTCATGTGAAATATTCAGAAAAAGCAAACCTGTAGAGGCAAAAAGTAGACTAGTAGTTGCCTAGGCTTGGGACGGAGACTGACTGCAAGTGGGCACAAGGGAACTTTCTGGGCTGATGAAAACGTTCTCTATAAATTTACTAAAAATAATTGAGTTGTACACTTAAAATGGATGAATATTATAGTACATAAATTATACTCCAAATAAAGCCATATAAAAGGACAGCTAGGAGCAGGGGTTCACGTCTGTAACCCCAGAACTTTGGGAGGCTAAGGTGGGAGAATCATGTGAGCCCCAGGAGTTCCAGACCAGCTTGGGGAACAAGATGAGACCTCGTCTCTACAAAAAAAAAAAACCAAAAAAAAAACAAAAAACCATGAAAAAAAATGAGCTGAGCTTGATGGTGCGCACCTGTTGTCCCAGCTACTTAGGAGGCTGAGGTGGGGGAATCGCTTGAGTTCAAGAGGACCAAGTTGGAGTGAAGCAGGATTGTGCTGCTACACTCCAGCCTGGGTGACAGAACAAGATTCTGTCCAAACAAATGAATGAATGAATGGACAGTAATGATCCTTAAACATCTTACTTTAGCAACCCTATTGGAAGGAATTTATTTACAGGGCACCTAAAGGATGGTACCATGTCCAGTGCCAAAAGGGTCACATCTGAGCAGCTTTGTTGAAGGACTGATTGACTTTAAAGGGCAGGGTGGCACAGAGCCCTTTCCTTTCTTCTGCCCTCTTTCTAGTAACCACATGAGTACTGAGAAACTCTAAACCCTTCTTTGCTGACTCTCCTCTACCTGCGGCCTCCATTCCCCACCCCAGCTGCTTTTTAGCATCCTCTCTGAACTCCTTCTTATTCTTAAGCACTACAAATTGCTTTTTGCTATTGGCTTTTCTTGAAGGCATCATCAATTAACAACAACAAAAAAAAAACCCACCAGTTAGGACTTGCTTATGATACTCCTCAAGTATTATCCTTGTCCTTATTTTGAAGTTGCTAATAATTTGTACTCAAATTGGACAGTCATCTTCACTGTCAATTTTGCACCATGGAAGGGTATGTATGTTAGGCACCCAGTCTAGTGCCTTGCTCATAGCAGGCATTCTATTTGCTGCACCAAAACTCACTGGCCAGATCTATGCCCTCCTCCTCTCAAGCATATACAAGTACTTAGACCTCTGTGCTAGCCATGTACTGACTCTACTTCTGGCCCTAGACATAAAGCACAAGGCAACACTGCTGGGAAGACAATGTAAACATTCTCTACTTGCTGTCCAGACTACCTATCCATATCTATATCTATACAGACGTGTGTGTATCTATGTATACATATGTACACATGCATATTATATATGATACTTACCACATACATACACATACACACACAAAATTCTGGCCAGGTATGGTGGCTCATGCCTGCAATCCCAGCACTTTGGGAGGCTGAGGGGATCATTTGAGCCCAGTAGTTTGAGATCAGCCTGGGCAACATAGTGACACCCCATCTCTACCCACCAAAAAAATTCTTTTTAGTCATCATGTAGGTGACAGTGCTGATAGTGTTTTCTGAGTATGTTTTATATATAATGTAGGATAAAACAAAAAAAATCTGTGCGTATACAGGTATCTATATATACAGACAAACACATATTAGGAGGAGGGAGACAGAGAGAGAAAGAGATAGAAAATATTTCCTAGCTCTATCTACTGAAGAGATCTAGAAACAATGGCCAAACCAGCAGCAATGAGTACTTCTAGCACTCAGACTGGGGTGCTGAAATACCACTTCTCATTCAAAGAAACCAGAACATTTTAGAGAATTGACTGAGTGTGGATCTCAGACAGGAAATGTACAAGACAAGGCTGGGATATCTTAACATAGCAGCTGGCAAGGAAGTTATCAAAGACTATTAGCATTCTGTTAAAATAAGATTCTGTTAAATTGTGAACCAACTTGAAGGGAGTTCATTATCCAAAGACAGAAAAATTTGAGCATCACTGAAGATGGCAATTGCAATGGATATAAACACATCAGATATGTTTAAATCTGAGTTCAAAATATATACAGTATACATACATACAATATATTTATGTATATATACACAATTGGAATAACACCATTGTGCAGCGGTGAATTGAGGATCTAATTAATGAACCAAGAATCTAGGGATTACACATCAACTGCTGTTCACAAAACAAAAAGAGAACCGATTAGACATTATGTGCTTCTTGATAAAGAATATAACACCCTGTAGGAAGTAGTCGTTTCTCCAAAAATCAACCCTGAAACTGATTCAACCTCTAGATGCAATTACCAATGATCAGGAAATACAGGAGACAGGGGAAAATGTTAAACTACATCATGGGAATACAATTAAGAAAATTTCAACTGAGGCAGG
>NW_012098210.1:2180627-2185991 GCF_000951045.1 Mandrillus leucophaeus
CCTCCATTCCCCACCCCAGCTGCTTTTTAGCATCCTCTCTGAACTCCTTCTTATTCTTAAGCACTACAAATTGCTTTTTGCTATTGGCTTTTCTTGAAGGCATCATCAATTAACAACAACAAAAAAAAAACCCACCAGTTAGGACTTGCTTATGATACTCCTCAAGTATTATCCTTGTCCTTATTTTGAAGTTGCTAATAATTTGTACTCAAATTGGACAGTCATCTTCACTGTCAATTTTGCACCATGGAAGGGTATGTATGTTAGGCACCCAGTCTAGTGCCTTGCTCATAGCAGGCATTCTATTTGCTGCACCAAAACTCACTGGCCAGATCTATGCCCTCCTCCTCTCAAGCATATACAAGTACTTAGACCTCTGTGCTAGCCATGTACTGACTCTACTTCTGGCCCTAGACATAAAGCACAAGGCAACACTGCTGGGAAGACAATGTAAACATTCTCTACTTGCTGTCCAGACTACCTATCCATATCTATATCTATACAGACGTGTGTGTATCTATGTATACATATGTACACATGCATATTATATATGATACTTACCACATACATACACATACACACACAAAATTCTGGCCAGGTATGGTGGCTCATGCCTGCAATCCCAGCACTTTGGGAGGCTGAGGGGATCATTTGAGCCCAGTAGTTTGAGATCAGCCTGGGCAACATAGTGACACCCCATCTCTACCCACCAAAAAAATTCTTTTTAGTCATCATGTAGGTGACAGTGCTGATAGTGTTTTCTGAGTATGTTTTATATATAATGTAGGATAAAACAAAAAAAATCTGTGCGTATACAGGTATCTATATATACAGACAAACACATATTAGGAGGAGGGAGACAGAGAGAGAAAGAGATAGAAAATATTTCCTAGCTCTATCTACTGAAGAGATCTAGAAACAATGGCCAAACCAGCAGCAATGAGTACTTCTAGCACTCAGACTGGGGTGCTGAAATACCACTTCTCATTCAAAGAAACCAGAACATTTTAGAGAATTGACTGAGTGTGGATCTCAGACAGGAAATGTACAAGACAAGGCTGGGATATCTTAACATAGCAGCTGGCAAGGAAGTTATCAAAGACTATTAGCATTCTGTTAAAATAAGATTCTGTTAAATTGTGAACCAACTTGAAGGGAGTTCATTATCCAAAGACAGAAAAATTTGAGCATCACTGAAGATGGCAATTGCAATGGATATAAACACATCAGATATGTTTAAATCTGAGTTCAAAATATATACAGTATACATACATACAATATATTTATGTATATATACACAATTGGAATAACACCATTGTGCAGCGGTGAATTGAGGATCTAATTAATGAACCAAGAATCTAGGGATTACACATCAACTGCTGTTCACAAAACAAAAAGAGAACCGATTAGACATTATGTGCTTCTTGATAAAGAATATAACACCCTGTAGGAAGTAGTCGTTTCTCCAAAAATCAACCCTGAAACTGATTCAACCTCTAGATGCAATTACCAATGATCAGGAAATACAGGAGACAGGGGAAAATGTTAAACTACATCATGGGAATACAATTAAGAAAATTTCAACTGAGGCAGGCGCAGTGGTTCATGCCTGTAATCCCAGCACTTTGGGAGGCTAAGGCAGGCAGATCTCTTTAGATCAGGAGTTCAAGACCAGCCTGGCCAACATGGAGAAACCCCATCTCTACTACAAATACAAAACTTAGCCAGGCATGGTGGCACACGCCTGTAATCCCAGCTACTGGAGAGGCTGAGGCAGGAGAATTGTTTGAACCTGGGAGGCGGAGGTTGGAGTGAGCCAAGATCATGTCACTGCACTCCAGCCTAGACAACAAGAGTGAGACTCCATCTTAAAAAAAAAAAAAAAAAAAAAAAAATTTCACCTGATGGCAACTATAAGACAAATGATCTAGTTTCTTCGACAGACAGCTAGGGGGCAGGGGAACAAAGAGATAGAGAAAACTTACAGATTAAAAGAAACCTAAAACACACACATGCATACAGGGCAGGCAAACAAAACTAAACTATGTTTATAAAATACATTTGGATGATAAAACTGCAAAGAAAAGTAAGGAAATGACTATCATAGAATTCATGATAGTGTTATTCTTGCGGGAAGAGGAAGGAGATAATGGAGGTTCTGTTGCTTTGCTTTATACTAAATTGTTAGATTGTACATCAGTTTTATGCTATTTTCTGAGTCTGTGTTATTTTATTTATTTATTTATTGAGACAAAGTCTTGCTCTGTCACCCAGGCTGGAGTTCAGTGGCGTGATCTCAGCTAAATTTTTTGTATTTTTAGTAGATATGGGGTTTCACCATGTCGGCCAGGCCGGTCTCGAACTCCTGACCTCGAGTGATCTGCCCGCCTTGGTCTCCCAAAGTGCTGGGATTACAGGCGTGAGCCACTATGCCCGGCCATCTATGTTATTTTAATAATGAAAAGTCTTTAAAAGCAAATGCCTAAGTATTATTTGTTCATTACAGAAAACAGAATAAGAATCACTGTAAACACTTTGGGAAATATTCTCTCAACTTATTTTTACATAGTATTTTATAAATACAAATGTGCATGTACTTGTAACTGGTAATCTGCAGGGTCCTGGGTTAGAATGCCTTGCCATCCCACCTCTGCGGCTTGGCCTGATAAACCAATCCTTTTGGGTCTGGGTTTCTGGCTCACTGCTATCAGGTCCAGTCAGTGCCCCGTATCCTGGGCCCAGGGCAATCTTTCCACTTTGGCACTGGATTATCCCTTTCTAGACTCTGGAGATAAACACACTTCCAGCGCTTCCAACTAACACTTTAATTGCAGACCTTCAACGTCTGTCTGACCTCTCTGGTCCCAGATCTACTCTCCTTCTCAAGTTGGCTGTCATTCACATTCCGACAGTTAAAGAAAATTTCAACTCAGAAAAACCTGTGCTTGAATCTCTGCCTCTTACTGGCTGTGTGACCTTGGGCAAGGAACTTAACCTGAGCTTCAAATACCTTATATAACTGTGATGACTACTATCTACCTTGCAGAGATATTACAGGAATTAAGTAAAATAACCTGTATCAAGTGCTTATTATCAGATCTTGCACACTAGATATCTTCAGTACTGCCTCTACTGCAGGTCAGCCCAAGGCTGGCTGTGAGAAAGATGGCAATTGCAATGTATATAAACACATGAAATATGTTTAAATCTATGAGTTCAAAATATTTTTTATATATACATATATAATTGCATGTATGTTATATATAACATATGTATATACAGAAGTATATACATGTTATACATAACACACATAGATATATATAACACATATATAACATGTATATATATGTAAATAAATATATACAACTGAGCCTTCCCCTCAACATCCTGACACTTGTCTGCTCTCTCTCAGATACTCATAATGCACATCACTGGCCTCAGGGAAGCTGTGCCCAAAGCCACCCATCTCACAGTGCATCTTTGCCTTCCTTACTTGGCTCTGTCCAACCTCTTCAGCTTTACCAGAATGCTTCACTCTGTGAGACTTAAAAAAAACAAAAAGGGACCGGGTGCGGTGGCTCATCCACTCTGGGAGTGGGCGGACCACCTAAGCCCAGGAGTTTGAGACCAGCCCAGGCAACATAGCGAGGCCCTGTCTCTACAAAAAAAACACAAAAATTAGCCAGGTGTGGTGGCAAGTGCT
Organism: Mandrillus leucophaeus; assembly: GCF_000951045.1. NCBI lineage: Eukaryota > Metazoa > Chordata > Mammalia > Primates > Cercopithecidae > Mandrillus > Mandrillus leucophaeus. Next base: position 2,184,331 of record NW_012098210.1, read on the forward strand.
TGTAGTCCCAGCCTCTCGGGAAGCTGAGGTGGGAGAATCACTTGAGACTGGGAGGATGAGGTTGCAGTGAGCCAAGATAGCACTACTGCACATTAGCCTGGGCAATACAGTGAGACCCTGTTCCCCAACCCCTACCAAAAAAAAAGGCTATTAATACAGAATACACTGTTTCAATTCTATTAGAAACAGACTCAGGAGGTATATTTCCACTTAAATGGCCTACCTGGTGACACCCATTTTGGTTTGGGTCTGTGCCAGGAAGCAGTCAAACAGTTAAGCAATATCAATTCCCTGCTAACTTGTAGGTGAAAAACACTGTGTGCTTTAGGAATTACAGAGAAGAAGATAGGCACTTTGTTCCCCAAAAAATCACCCCTGAGGGAGGTGGATATGTCAGTACTAATTATAGAATAAGGTAGAATGAATCATTAAGTACTGCCTTTAGCTCCATGCACATTCTATTTTTCCAGTGCAAGATGCAATAACTCATACTAAAAATCACCAGCATTCTATATGAAATGTTGTTTTATGTATATTGTCCTTTTAAATCTTCCTGACATCTTTGTTACTTCTCTATGCCCACTTTAGAGACTGAGGCACCAAGCAATAAAGTGACTTGCCTGAGGATTCAATACTAACAAGCAGCAAAAGCGGAAAAATATCTAGACAAGATACCTAGAACCTGTGTGCTTTCCAGTAGGCACACTATTCTCCCAACTTTCCCCAATATAAACACTGAATTTGTGGAAATGGATACTGTTGTAAGTAAGTGGAACTGGTGAGGTGGATGCAAAGTTTATCATTCAGATTCTTCAAGGCCAAATCCAGAAGAAAGAAGCAACAGAAGGCAGGAACCATGCCACTGTGCCTTGGCCCTTAGCCAGAGGACAAGGATACTGAACTTCAAACAGAAATCTTGGCTCTAGGCTGGCATCCAGCAGAAGCAGCTCTTGGGTGGCTCCAAGTCCATATTCATTGTACCCTCCCCAAGTTACGCAAGGACTAGCTTAAATACCAGTGAGGGCAAAGCAGCCACATTAGAGCACCTTCTCTCAAAATTCAGCAGAGGACAATTCTGGGGCTTTCAGCCAGCCTCCTTCCCTCTCTGTCTAGAAAGTTCTACCACCTTCTCCCTTTTCTGGAAAACCTCTGATTACCACACATGACTCCTCTGAGAAACAATCCTGAGCACTTCCAGGCAGAGTTATCACCTTACTTTATTATTTCCAAATACAGTTAAATCTGGCTCTCAGCCTCTACTTTTTGGGATGGAAGTCCACTATCACACATCAAAAGAGCTTCCTTCTCCTTCTTTCAATCACCTAAGAATACCAAGCTCATAGGAAATCAAAAAACTAGGAAAGAGCCTGCTCTACAGCCCATGGTGATCACCACTGCTGCTGCTTCAGTTGCATGATGTCACTGCTGTTCCAGGTGCAATTAAAGATGCTCTCCTGAGTGGACCCTATCCACTGACTCTAGGGACATCAGCAATGTTCTTAAAACTACAATGCTGGCCGGGCGCGGTGGCTCAAGCCTGTAATCCCAGCACTTTGGGAGGACGAGATGGGTGGATCACAAGGTCAGGAGATCGAGACCATCCTGGCTAAGACGGTGAAACCCCGTCTCTACTAAAAAATACAAAAAAAAAACTAGCCGGG
>NW_012098210.1:2186561-2210121 GCF_000951045.1 Mandrillus leucophaeus
AAAAAAAAAAAAAAAGAAATTTTTAAATAGAACAGATGTTCAGTTTTATCAAATGCCTTTTTTAGTATCTATGGAGTCATTATAAAAGGCTCCAAGAGGAAAAATTCGTATAGCAATTACACTAATAGATTTCCAGATATTTAACTAAATATAGAACCCTTAAAAAACCCTACTTCATAGAATTTTATTTTAATATGATACTAGGTTCTGTTTGCTAATATTTAACTTAAAATACTGTATCAATATTCATAATAGTGGTCTGTAGTCTTCATTTTCTTCAGTTTCTTTTTATGAGTTTTGATAACAGCTAATTTCTTTTTTTTTTTTCCAGATCCAGTACTGTCTGAATTTTTTTTTTTAGCTAATTTCATTAAAAGTTTGCAAGATGTTCTTTTTCAGTGCTGTCCGGTCTGAATTAGTTCATCACTACATTAAAATGTTTTAACGGTAGGATCTGAACTTTTATTTATTTTTTTAGACAGAGTCTCGCTCTGTTGCCCAGGCTGGAGGCACGATCTCAGCTCACTGCAACCTCCATCTCTCGAGTTCGAGTGATTCTCCTGCCTCAGCCTCCCAAGTAGCTGGGATTACAGGCATGTGCCACCACGCCCAGCTAATTTTTGTATTTTCAGTAGAGAAGAGGTTTCACCATGTTGGCCAGGCTGGTCTCGAACTCCTGACCTCAGGTGATCCACTTGCCTCGGCCTCCCAAAGTGCTGCGATTACAGGCGTGAGCCACTAACCCTGCCTGAATTCAGAACCCAGTTCAGAACCTGGCTGGATCTGAACTTTTAAATAGCTCTCAAACTATATTTGAAGGTTTTAGGAGAATTCACTCATGAAATGTGTTCCTGGTAATTTCTCTGCCTTTTTAAAATCAGTTATTTTAGATTTTCTATCTATCCTGGGGCCTATTTTAATTAACCTTTAACCAAATGTATTTGCATTGAAGTGACGCAATTACTTTCTTATGACTCTTAACTTCCTTGTTCCATCACTGCCCTCTTTTTTCTTCTTTTGAAATTTCTGCTTTCTCCCTTTTTTTCTTGTTAGATGAGTTTATTAGTCAGGTTATTGCTTACAGGTCTGCAGGCTGGCTATGGCTCAGCTGGGCTGTTACAGTCTGTTCTATGTATGTCATTTCAGGACCGACACATAAAGCAGCAACTACCTGGGAAAAGTTCTCATGGCAAGAGTGTAAGAGGGCAAGAAAAATTACACAAGAACACTGAAGGCCTCTGGTCAGATATGTCATGTTATGACCAGTCACCTTCCATATGACCAGGGCCAACAGTGTAAAGGAAAGAATACTCACTGTCAACTACAACAAGGGCATGAAGGGGAAAAAAAGTTATAAAAAAATATATAACCTACCACAATTAAGCTAACGGTTTCTCTATTTCATTATTCTCAGGTTCAAAGTACCAGTGCTGGCATTATGTATGAGTTCTACCACTTTCCTATGTTCTATTTCATTATTTTCTGCTCTCCATGCAGTGAATTCTTTCCTTACTCTTCTCCCCTTCTTCACTTGGCTACTTATTTTCAATTAAAAATTTCTTATAAGCACTCCGTTAGCTGTTTCTCAAATACTCTGATATATAGTGTTTTCATTATTTAAATTATTACTGAGGCCGGGCGTGGTGGCTCAGGCCTGTAATCCCAGCACTTTGGGAGGCCAAGGTGGGCAGATCACTCAAGGTCAGGAATTCAAGACCAGCCTGGCCAACATGGCAAAACCCCGTCTCCAGTAAAAATACAAAATTAGCCCGGTGTGGTGGCATGTGCCTGTAATCCCAGCTACTCAGGAGGCTGAGGCAGGAGAATCGCTTGAACCTGTAGGGTGGAGGGTGCAGTGAGCCAAGATCACGCCACTACACTCCAGCCTGGGTAACAGAGTGAGACACTGTCTCAAAAACAAAACAAAACAAAAAATTATTACTGAGTGCTAGTGTTTACCTTGTAACTAATGTAAAAACCTTAATGCTCGGGCCGGGCGTGGTGTTTAACACTTTGAGAGGCCGAGGCAGGCGGATTATGAGGTCAGGAGATCGAGACCATCCTGGACAACACGGTGAAACTCGGTCTCTACTAAAAATACAAAAAAAAATAGCTGGGCGTGGTGGCAGGCACCTGTAGTCCCAGCTACTCGAGAGGCAGAGGCAGGAGAATGGCAGGAACCCGGGAGGCGGAGTTTGCAGTGAGCCAAGATTGTGCCACTGCAATCCAGCCTGGGTGACAGAGCGAGACTCCGTCTCAAAAAAAAAAAAAAAAGAAAGAAAAACCTTAATGCTCAATTTCCTTAATCTCTGACCATGTTCAATAATAAAATTAGTGTACTACTTTTTCCTACTCCCTCCTTCCTCACCCATCCACCTTTATCTTTTACTGTTCATTTCACCTTGTGCTGTTATTTATATCTTTATTACTTAGTTTTTCAGGTTTTTTTTTTTTTAAAGATGGAATCTCGCTGTTGTTGCCTGGGCTGGAGTGCAATGGCACAATCTTGGCTCACTGCAACCTCTGCCACCCAGGTTCCAGCAATTCAAGACCACCCTGGGCAACACAGCAATACCTGATCTCTAGAGAAAAATAAAAAATTAGCCAGGTGTGGTGATGCACGTCTGTAGTCCCAGCTCCTCAGGAGGCTGAGGTGCAAGAATCACTTGAGCTCAAGAGTTCAAGGCTGTAGTGAGCTATGATCACTGCTGCACTTCAACTTGGGCAACACAGCAAGACCCTGTCTCTAAATATATATATATACACACACACACACACACACACACACACACACATTTTAAATAAATAAAATAAAATGTGGGTGTTATGTTTTTGTTGAGGATTTTATTATAGGTGTTTTGCTTCATTTTTTTTCTGCTATGGAGAAACTCAAGGCCACCCTGCATTTTTCTAGTTTATCTGTACCTGGATGCCAACGGATTTTACTGTTTTTTGGGGGGATTCAGGGCTTGGGGCGAAGTCTAGTAACTTTATTAAAATATGTCTCAGTGTTGACCATTGTTGGACAATTTTCTCTGGGGCATGGTATATCCTTTTCTTTTTTGTTTTTTTGAGACGGAGTCTTGCTCTGTCACCCAGGCTGGAGTGTGGTGGTGGATCTCGGCTCACTGCAAGCTCTGCCTCCCGGGTTCCTGCCATTCTCCTACCTCAGCCTCCCGAGTAGCTGGGACTACAGGTGTCCACCACCACACCTGACTAATTTTTTGTATTTTTAGTCAGGATGGTCTTCATCTCCTGACCTCGTGATCCACCCACCTTGGCCTCTTGAAGTGCTGGGACTACAGGTGTGAGCCACCGCACCTGACCTCTTTTCTTTTTTATAGATAGAGTCTTGCTCTGTCACCCAGGCTGAAGTATAGGGGCATGATCTCAGCTCACTGTAACCTCCACCTCCTGGATTCAAGCGATTCTCCTGCCTCAGCCTCCTGAGTAGTGGGGATTACAGGAGTGCATCATTGTGCCTGGCTAATTTTTGTATTTTTAGTAGAAATGGGGTTTCACCATGTTGGCCAGGCTGGTCTTGTACTCCTGACCTCAGGTAATCCGCCTGCCTTAGCCTCCTCACCAGGCGTGAGCCACTGTGCCCGGTCTGCACTTTTCAATATGTAGATTTAAACCTTCTGTGCTTTCAAGGAAATACAATTTTTGAAACTGTATCTTTTCCTTTCCTTATGATTCTTTTACTTTATTTTCTCAGCATGTCCACTCAAAGGGCCTAAAACCAATGTCCCCACAGAAGCAAGAAACATACCTAATGCCCAGATCTTGGTTGTTAAATATTGTTCCTCGCTAATTGCACTGAAGCTCCTTGGAGAAATGGCTAATTCTAAGTCCATGACCATGCATATCGATCTACAGCTACCGAGAGACACTACTGACCAGCCTAACCAGAGTACAGAGTCCTAAAGCTTTAGGTCTGTTTGTTGCTCCTCATTGCAAATCTCCCCCCAATCCTGATATAGACAGGCCATGTATTTTTGTAAATAGTTGCCTGGGAACACAGACATACCCATTTGTTTAAAGACTGTCTAGAGCTGTTTTCATGCTACTGTGGCATTGTCAAGTAGTTGCCACTGAGATCATAAGGCACACAAAGGCTAAAATATCACTAACTAGACTTTCACAGAAAAAGTTTGCCCCCAGCTCTAATCCTTGATTCCTTTAAGCCATAATCTCATCTTTTTATCTTTTCATGCCAGAGAAAGCCTTCTGCATTGTTTTTATAAAGTCCAGTCCAACAGAAAGAACACCTTTAGGTAAAAACCTAAACCTAAGGCCAGGCAGGAAGCCCTGGTTTTGCCTCCAGTGAGATTACCTCAGAGTGGAAGAGGGAGCAGTGTCACTTGCCAGGCTCCTTCATAACCCCAAGGAATTCAAGACAATAATCAAGAAAGAAACTGCTCTATTTTTTGACTAAGGCAAACTAAAGTATACTTTGCATTTCTTCAAATTAAAGATCACTAGCAGGTCACTGAGCTGGACGTATACTAATATTTAAAAGTTACTGTTTGGCTCCTTACATCTGAAAGCAAACTCTCCAGAGACATAGGATCCATCTTGCTGTAGACATTCCATAGATTCAAACTCACATCCTGCAACTGCAACAGAGAGCAAAAACATTGAAATAATTAAGTCAATATCATTAGGACAATCAGAATTATTTTCTGATGTTCAGAAATGACTCTTTTGGTGTAAACTAGTGTGAATAGAATAAATCAAAATTTTATCAATTATATTAGACCTATACATATAATGTTTTCCCATACAAGGAAACTATTTTTTCAGAAACTTTGGTACCGATTATCTTCAATAATGGGCACATATATACTTATACACACACACATGCACATATAGACTTGTATATTGTGTATTTTTTGCCTTTGTTTTAAATAAAATTTTAATCAAAAAATCCATGTCCATGCTTTAAAAATCAAATGGTACAAAAGGCTTATAATAAAAAATGGTAATCCCCGACTCCAACCTTTCACAAACCCTGACTAGTCTCACTCCTCATAAGCAAACACTTAGGTGCTCCCTTCAGCAGCACATATATTAAAATTGGAAGGATACAGAGAAGATTACCATGGCCCCTGTGCAAGGAGGACATGCAAATTCCAAGGATGACATGTAAATTCATAAAGCATTCCACATTTTCAAAAAATAATTTTTTAAAAAACGAAACAACCACTTAGAACTCACTTCATTTTCTTTAGAAACTAAATATTGACTTCTGGCAAAGATGTAGTTCTTCTACATCCATTCCTATTCCCAAACTGTTTCTTTCTCAAACTCTCAGGCTGCTTCAAGCAATCCACCCATCTCAGCCTACCAAAGTGCTGGGATTACAAGCGTGAACCACCGTGCCCGGCCCCCAAACTGTTTACACACACATATCCTAACATCATTTAAAACCATAAAATGACTTTTTTGGCTTATTAATAATTTTTTTACACAATGAATTGCTTTTATTTTGGTATGCATCAGCAGTTAGTGGTCCTGAACAGAAAGTGGAAAGACGAAGCAATTTGCCAGGAGGTCAAGCCTGCCAATTTCGGGGATCTGCTGTGCACACCTGGTTCTTTCTTAATCCCTGCTGAGGATCTTGAGAAGCAGCAGCAGTACCAAAACCAAGGCATGCACCGGATTCAGGGTTCTTTTTGTTCCAGTTGTCAGATTCCAAACTAGACCCCAGTGGACTGCAAGGATGACCAAATGAAAGCCCTGTTTAAAACTTCGATTTTTAAAAGCAAAAGCAATTACAGGAAAGTAAAACAATTCAGAGGGATCATGTGTGCTTCCAAGTGTCTTTATGTGGCCCTTCTCCAAGTTTAACCACCAAGGACTCTGAGAGCTGGCAGGTCTGAGTAACCCTGGTGACTATTATTTTCACCTTATCAAAACCTGAGTTAAAAACAATGCATCAGCTGATGACAGCAGAGTGGCAGGGCTGAGGACCCAATACCCATTTCCCAGGCTGGTGGAGAGTGAGTAAGTACGGTTCCAAAACTAAACAAAGGGAGGTCAAAGACTCTTTCCAACCTTACCTGATGGCTTCTGGCCAAAGCAAGGAAGTGTCATGGAAGGTGTTAGGTGGTGATGGTGCAAAAAGCAACCTGAGGAGGACGGAATAAAAAACAGCACCCCTTGATAAAGGTGGGGGAGAGAAGATATGGGGAAAGCTCTGAATTCCTCACCAAAGGCCAATCTCAGAGGGGAGTAGAGGGGTTACAATCTATGCTTTGGCTAAAGGCGGAAGCGAAGGAGTGTGGGGAAAGGATGATGGCTTGGAAGGGGCATCACTTAAGACTTTAAGAAACCAGGAGTGCAGGCAAAGCACCCCACATACCCAGCAGTAGTCCCACAGGCTATGACCTGAAGCCTTCACATCTACTCTAACAAGCCCTCCAGGAGGGCTGTTGTTGCAGGGAAAGTGGGAGGTGGGAGGATAAGGGGAAAAGGCAGAGACCCCAGGCCATGTAATCAGCAGCAAGGTGATTGTGTGATGTGTCTTTTCACAGTTGAGTTAGATATGCCCCACCAGTTATGATGGGAATCAATTTAAACAGACTTTCTTGATCCCAGAAGTTCAACTACGTGGACAGTGGCTACACTTGACAGGATGATTTGTTATAGCACAACTTACATATTTCAAATGGACAAAAAATTAGTATCATTTACAGTATCTTAACTTCCTTTGAATGGGAGCTTCCTTTCCAGTACTCCGAGGTCTACAAGACATATCTAGAAAATTTACTACTGTGAAAAATGAAGACTGCTTAAATTCATGTCAGGGGAAAGGGGAAGGGCTGTGGTTTTTCTTTTTGATTAATTGCTCTAACACTGTCCTTCAGGTGGCTGAGGGAGTTTCATATTTTCTTTAGACATCATTAGGTGCCGAAGCTCTTGCAGGACAACTTTGATGCTATATGAATTCTGCCATTTTGATAGCACTGATATGGCTCTTGCGTCCACCCCTCCATTAAAACTATTAACTCCATTCATATTAATTTTTTGTTACAAATCTTACAAGGGGGGGGTGTTTCTGAGTATTTAGGTCCATATTCTATTTTAAGGCTATATATTTGGTTTTCATAAATTGTTCTTGGAGGCCCAATTATCATCCCTGTCCATGTTGTAAGTGTCATGTCTTTGTAATCTTCTAGACCCCAGCTAACTGTGTCATCTCCTACTCCTTCCTGGCTTTCTTCAAGTTCTTCCAACAGTCAGAAATTGCAGGGGACTTTTACTAGTGAGCCCGTTGTGGCTGTCATCTTGCGTTGCTGTCACTTGAAGTGGTTTATTAATAATTATTGTTTACAATGTTAAAACCATGTAAATAGTATTTACTGCAGGCTAAGTACATTTTACATTCCAATTTGCTTTATTATTATTCTTAGAAGTACTAACAGCTTCATTTTTTTTCACCTGTATACTTTTTTTTACAAATCAATTCTGTTTTTTTCTAACAGCCCCATCCAATTTGCCTACTCCAGGGTGTCTCAACAGTAACACTATTTTCATTTTGGGCTTGATATTTCTTTGTTCTGTGGGGTTGCCCTGTGCATTGCAGGCCCTCACTAGCTGCCTATAACACCTCCCCCACACAATGCAAACTAAAAATATTTCCAAACATTGTCAAATGCCTACGGGGAAGAAGACAAATTCACCCCGATTAAGAACTACTGATTTAAACATATCAGAAACTCTATCAAATTCCCTTTCTTCTTCTACCTCATTCTGGCTGGACATTCACATTCTTTGATATCATCCTGGAGCTCTCAGTTGATGGATTTGGCTCTGTGGTTTACTTGTCTCCTCTTTCTTGGTTAACTATCTTGTTTGGTGGAACACGTTATCCAATAACTAAGAAAGGATTAATGCAGGCTGGACACAGTGGCTCATGCTTGTAATCCCAGCAATTTGGGAGGCTGAGGCGGACAGATCACCTGAGGTCAGGAGTTCAAGACCAGCCTGGCCAACATGGTGAAACCCCTTGCTACTAAAAATACAAAAATTAGCCAGGTGTGGTGGCACACACCTGTAATCTCAGCTACTTGGGAGGCTGAGGCAGGAGAATCACTTGAACCCAGAAGGCGGAGGTTGCAGTGAGCCAAGATCGTGCCTTTGCTCTCCAGCCTGGGTGACAGAGTGAGACTCCATCTCAAAAAAGAAAGAAAAAAAAAAGATTAATGCAAAGCAAACTTTTCTCACACCTGTAATCCCAGCTCTCAGGGAGGCAGAGGCAGGAGGACAGTATGAGCCCAGGAGTCCAAGACCCGCCTAGGCAATATAGAGAGACCCTGTTCTCCACAAAAAGGAAAACAAAACAAAACAAAAAGACATAAAATGTCTTTATGCTGTCCTCATGACTATGACTTTGGATTCTTTATTTTCTCTGCACTTCACCTTGGATAGTTTCTAATGCTATGGCTTCAAATTCACTAATCTTTTCTTTGGCATTATCCAATCTGTCATTAATCTCATCTAGTGTATATTTCCTCTTAAAAAAATTCTCAATTATTACGTTCATTATTATCCAGTGTATTTCTCATCTTAGACGCTGTAGTTTTCATCTCTAGAAGTTTGAATTTTTGTTTTGTTTTGTTTTTGAGACAGCAGTCTTGCTATGTTGCCCAGGCTGGCCTTGAACTCTTGGGTGCAAGTGATCCTCCTGCTTCAGCCTCCTGAATGGCTGAGACTACAGGCACACGGCACTGCACCCAGTTGTGGGTCTCTTTTTATATATTCTATGACTCAGTCTTTTCTCTAGCCTCTTGAACACATGAAATGCAGTTATAATAACTGTTTTAATGTCCTTGTCTTCTAATATTTCTGTCAATTCTAGGCCAATTTTGAAGACTGATTACCTCATTATCAATTGTGTTTTCCTGCTTTTTTAAAGCCTGATGATCTCTGGATGCCAGACACTATGAATTTTACCTTGCTGGGTGCTAAATACTTTGGTATTCCTATAAATATTCTTATGCTTTGTTCTGGAAAGCAGTTAAGTTACTAGAAAACAGTTTGATCCTTTGGGGTCCTCCTTTTATGAATTATTAGGAAGGTATGAAGCCACTGCTCAGTGCAGGGTTGATTTTTCCCTGCTACTGAGACAAAATCCTGCTGAGTGCTCTACCCAGGGCCCAGTGAATTACAGGCATACCTCAGAGCTATTGCAGGCTTGGTTCCAAATCACTATAATAAAGTGAATAATGCAATAAAGCAAGTCACATACATATTTTGGTTTCCTAGTACATATAAAAGTTATGTTTACAACGTACCATAGTCTATTAAAGTCTATTTTTTTTTTTAGCAATAACACATCTAAAAAAATCAAATGTACATACCTTAATTTTAAAATACTTTATTACTAAAAAATGCGAACAGTCAACTGAGCCTTCAGTGGGTCATAACCATTTTGCTGGTGGAGGGTCTTGCCTCCATATTGATCAGGGTGTTGGCTGCTGAAGGTTGAGAGGCTGTGGCAATCCCTTTCCCTCCCCTTTCTTTCCTTTCCTTTCCTTCCTCTCTTTCTCTCTCTCCTTCTTTTCGTTTTTTTGAAATAGAGTCTTGTTCTGTCACCCAGGTTGGAGTGCAGTGGCGCAATCATAGCTCACTGCAGCCTTGACTTCTGGAGCAATCCTCCAGAAAGACTGCTTCCTTCTCAAGCAATCCTCCCGACTTAGCCTCCCGAGTAGCTAGAACTACAGGTGCACCATCATGCCAACTAATTAAAACAAAAATCTGTTTTTGTAAAGATGGGATCATGTTATGTTGCCCAGGTTGATCTTGAACTCCTAGTCTCAAGTGATCCTCTTGCCTCAGTCTCCCAAAGTACTAGGATTACAGGCATGATCCACTGTGCCAGCAGCAATTTCTTAAAATAAGACAACAATGAAGTTTTGCCGCATCAGTTGACTCTTACTTTCACAAAAGACTTCTCTGTAATATGTCAGGCTATTTGATAACATTTTATTTATTTATTTATTTTTAGGAGGAGTCTTGGTCTGTTGCCCAGGCTGGAGACCAGGGGCGTGATCGCGGCTCACTGCAACCTCTGTCTCCTGGGTTCAAGTGATTCTCTTGCCTCAGTCTCCTGAGTAGCTGGGATTACAGGTGCGTACCACCACACCCAGCTAATTTTTGTATTTATAGTAGAGGGTTTCACCATGTTGGTCAGGCTGGTCTTGAACTTCTGACCTCAGGTGATCCGCCCACCTTGGCCTCCCAAAGTGCTAGGATTACAGGCGTGAGCCACCATGCCTGGCCTTGCTAGCATTTTACCCACAGTAGAACTTTTTTCAAAATTGGAGTCAATCCTCTCAAACCATGCCACTGCTTTATTAACTAAGTTTGCGGAATATTCTAAGTCCTTTGTTGACATTTCAACAATGTTCACAGCATCTTCACCAGGAGTAGAGTCCATCTCAAGAAACCACTTTCTTTACTCATCCAGAAGAAGCAACTCCCCATCCATTTCAAGTTTTTAACATGGGATTGCAGCAAGTCAGACACATCTTCAGGCTCCACTTCTAATTCTAGTTGTCTTGCTATTTCTACCAAATCTGCAGTGACTCCCTTTACTGAAGTCTTGAACCCTTCAAAGTCATTCATGAGATCTGGAATCCACTTCTCACAAACTCCTGTTAATGTCAATATTGTGACATCCTCCTATGAATCATGAATGCTCTTAACGTCATCTAGATTGGCGAATCTTTTTGAGAAGGCTTTCCATTTTTTTTTTTTTGCCCAGATCCATCAGAGGAGTCTATTGCCTAACAAAATACATTTCTTAAGTAATAAGCCTTTAAAGTCGAAATGACTCCTTGATCCATGGGCTGCAGAATGGATGTTGCATTAGTAGGCATGAAACAACATTAATTCTCTTGTACACCTCCATTAGAGCTCTTTGGTGTCTAGCTGCACTGTCAATCAGCAGTAATATTTGAAAGGAATCTTTTTTTCTGAGCAGTAGGACTCAACAGTGGGCTTAAAATATTCAGTAAGTCATGCTGTAAACAGATGTGCTATCATCCAGGCTTTGGTGATCCATTTAAAGAGCACAGAGTAGATTTAGCATAATCCCTAAGGGCCCTAGGATTTCCAGAATGGTAAATGAGCAATGACTTCAACTTAAAAGTCACCAGCTGCATTGGCCCCTAACAAGAGAGTCAGGCTGTCCTTTGAAGCTAGGCACTGACTTCTCTCTATTTATGAAAGTCCTACAGGCTGGGCGCTGTGGCTCACACATGTAATCCCAGCACTTTGGGAGGCCGAGGTGGGAGGATCACTTGAGCCCAGGAGTTCAAGACCAGCCCTGGCAACATGGTGAGACTCCATTTCCACAAAAAATAGAAACGTTAGCTGGGCATGGTGGTGTACCCCTGTAGTCACAGCTAGTTGGGAGGTTGAGGTGGGAGGATGGCTTGAGTTTGGGAGGTCAAGGCTGCAGTGAGCCGTGATAACACCACTGCACTCCAGGCTGGGCAACACGGCGAGACTCTGTCTCAAAAATAAAAAAATAAAATAAAAAAGAAAGTCCTAGATGGCATCATCTTCTTATACAAGGCTGTTGTCCGCACTGAAAATCTGTTGTTTAGTGTAGCCACCTTCATCAAGTATCTTAGGTAGATCTTCTGAATAACTTGCTGCAGCTTCTAAATCAGCACTTACTGCTTCATCTTGCACTTTTATGTCATAGAGACAGCTTCTTTCCTTAAACCTCATAAATCAAGCTCTGCTAGTTTTAAACTTTCCTTCTGCGGCTTCCTCAACATTCTCAGGCTTTACATTAAAGAGAATTAGGGCTTTGCTCTGGATTAGGCTTTGGTTTAAGGGAATGTTATGGTTGGTTTGATCTTTTAACCAGACTACTCAAACTTTCTCCATATCAGCAATATGGTTGTTTCACTTTCTTATAATTTGTGTTCACTGAAGTAGTGCTTTTAGTTTCCTTCAAGAACTTTTCCTTTGCATTCACAACTTAGCAGTTTGGTGCAAGAGGTCTAGCTTTCAGCCTGTCTTGGCTTTCGACATGCCTCCTTCACCAAGCTTAACCATTTCCAGCTTTCGATTTAAAATTAGATAATTGTGACTCTTCCTTTCCCTTGAACCTTTATTGGCCACCCGGCTATTTTTCTACTGTTAGTAGAGACGGGGTCTCGCCGTGTTGACCAGACTGGTCTTGAACTCCTGACCTCAGGTGATCCGCCCACCTTGGTCTCCCAAAGTGCTGGGGTTACAATAAAGGTTATTAATTGGCCTAATTTCAATATTGTTACGGTCAAGGAATAGGGAAGTCAGAGAAGAAAGCAAAAAATGAGGGAACAGCCAGTGAAGCGTCAGAACACACCCATTTATTAAGTTCATCATTTCATATGGGTGCTGTTTGTGGCGTCCCAAAACAATTCCGATGGTAACATCAAAGATCACTCATCATGGATTATCATAACAGATATAACAATAATAAAAAAGCTTGAAATATTATGAGAATTACCAAAATGTGACACAGAGACACAAAGTGAGCACATGCTGTTGGAAAAATGGAGCCAGCAGGCTTGCTGGATGCAGGCTGCCACAAACGATCAATTTGTTAAAAAAAAAAAAAATGCAATATCTACAAAGTGCAACAAACCAAGGCACAATAAATTAAGATAGGCCTGTATGTGTTTTTCCAGTCTAACTGGTGAAAACAGGCACTGTTCTCAGCCCTGAACACACACATCAGGCACTATCCTCAAATCCTTTCAGACAGGCTTCTCTTGACTTTGAGTAGTTACCACATACATGACAACAGGGATCAATACTCTGCTGAGTACTGACTAGTGAAAGGGGAATCTTTGGATGGTTCTTTCCTCTTTAGTACTCTAACTGCTTTGGTCTCCCGAGACTCCCAGCTGCATCTCCTAACTCAGGGAGTGCACTGGTCTCCACCTGGGTACTCTCTTCTCTATGCTGTGTCTGCAAACTTTCTCAAAGTAATAAGCTAGTACCATCACGGGGCTCACCTTGATTGTTTCCATCACTCAGGGAATCAGGATTCCTCACTGCCTGATGCCTAGTTTCTTGAAGACCATTGTTTCATTATTTTGTTTGTGGTTGTGTTTTTGTTTTTGGGGGGGGGGGTTTGTTGGTTTGGGAACCAGTTTTTGTTGTTTTGTGGTGGGTGACTTGTTTTTTCTTCCAGGAAGCTTTTTTTTTCTTTTTTGGCCAATCTTACTGACCACCTTCCTGGAAGCTTTTAAAGATATTCTTTCATCCAGGCTGGGTACAGGTGGCTCATGCCTGTAATCCCAGCACTTTCGGAAGCTGAGGCAGGCAGATCACCTGAGGTCAGGAGTTTGGGACCACCCTGGCCAACATGGTGAAACCCCATTTCTACTAAAAATACAAAATCAGCCAGGCATGGTGGTACATGCCTATAATCCTAGCTTCTTGGGAGGCTGTGGCAGAAGAATCATTTGAACCCGGGAGGCAGAGGTTGCAGTGAGCCAAGATTGTGCCATTGCACTCCGGCCTGGGCAACGAGAGTGAAACTCCATCTCAAAAAAAAAAAAAAAAAAAAAGATTTTCTTTTATCCTTAGTGTCTGAAATGTCACGGACAGATTAAGGTTTTTTTTTTTCTCTTCCCATTCATACCTAAGTGATTTAATTTAAAAGCTTTTATTTCTCTTTATGATTAGAAATGTTTATTTTTTAAAAAGATTTCTTTCCTTATGGTATCCCTGCCTCCTCTTTCTAGAAATTCTACTCATTGGATATTAGAATTCTTAGATCGGTCTTTTAACATTTAAAGTTAACTTTTTTTTTTCTTTTTTGAGATGGCGTCTCGCTCTGTCACCCAGGCTGGAGTGTAGTGGTGCGATCTCAGCTCACTGCAACCTCCACTTCCTGGGTTTCAGCAATTCTCCTGCCTCAGCCTCCCGGGTAGCTGGAACTACAGGCATGTGCCACCACACCCAGCTATTTTTCTGTCGTTAGTAGAGATTGGGTCTCGCCATGTTGACCAGACTGGTCTTGAACTCCTGACCTCAGCTGATCCACCCACCTTGGTCTCCCAAAGTGCTGGGGTTACAGGTGTGAGCCACCGAGCCCGGCCTAAAGTTAACTTTTAAAGTTAAAGTCTTTTAAGTTTTTTCTCATATTTTCTATAACTGTGATGTTTTTATTCTACCTTTCTAAAGACTTTCCTAACTTTACCTTCCACCCCTCTATTGATTTCATCAATTATGATTTTCTAGAGCTCGTATTTTCCACACATTCAGTTATTACAACATTCACTTGTCCTATGGTTGTGAAATCTTACATTTTTCTGGGCATCCAAAAAGGGTTTTATGTCTTTTCTTCTATACCTTAAATTATCTTTGGGTCTTAATGAACTGGTGTTTTTTAAAAAAAAAAACTTGATCTTTTTCTTTTGAGTTATTGCCGTTTAATCAAATGTCTGGTGATCTTTGGCTTCCTATTCGTACTTTGAAATGAGGCAATGAAAAGGTTAACTGGAAGCTGTATGTTCCTGATAACTGATAAGCAGAGCTTCTATTACTGGGTCTCCATCCCCTTATATTCTACATGCCAAAATGTGAACAGCTTTACTCTCAGGAAGCAAAAACTACACTAGCCAATGAAATCTTTTTGTTTCGTCTTGCCTTTCAGTTTATTTATTTAATTTTTATTTATTTATTTTGAGACAGGGTCTCACTTTGTTGCTCAGGCTGGAGTGCAGTAGTTCAATCAGCCCACTGCAGCCTGGAGCTCCAAGGCTCAAGCTATCCTCTGGCCTCAGCCTCCCAAGTAGATGGAACTGTAGGCACATGCCACTGTGCCCAGCTAATTTTTTTTTTTTTTTTTTTTTTTGAGATGGAGTCTCACACCGTCACCCAGGCTGGAGTGCAGTGGCACAATCTTGGCTCACTGCCTCCTGGGTTCAGGTAATTCTCCTGCCTCAGCCTCCTGAGTAGCTGGGGTAACAGGTGCCTGCTACCACGCCCAGCTAATTTTTGTATTTTTAGTAGAGATGGGGTTTCACCATATTGGCCAAGATGGTCTTCATCTCTTGACCTCATGATCCACCCACCTCCACCTCCTAAAGTGCTGGCATTACACGCATGAGCCACCGTGCCCAACTAATTTTTAAAAACTTTTTGTTGCCAGGCTGGTCTTGAACTCCTGCTCTCAAGTGATCCTCCCGCCTTGGCCTCCCAAAGTGCTAGGCTTGATTACAAGTGTGAGCCACTCACCAGGCCCTTTTCAGTTTTTTTACAGAACCTCCACCCAGATCTGTTCTTTGTTTTTCCTAGGGTGGAGGTGGCATCTGCAAATGTCTGGTTGCTTGTCACTTGACGGGAGAGGAGAGTGGTAGAGGGAGGTACAGACTATTACATAACAACCTTCAATTTAATTCTTTCCTTTCAATATCACCAATTTCCATTCTCTACTCTCCACTTCATCATCATCTTCCCCATTGATTTAATCTACTTGGCCCCTTCCTCTGTATTCTGGAAAAGCTTTTCAAGTGTGTCAACTGATCAGATTTTTTAAGGGTATTAAATTTGATATCTATTTTTTAATGCAAGTTTTCATTCTACTAATAAATTCTGAGACTTCCTACAATCTTTTCTTATATGTCCTCCATCTCCCTTTTTAATTCTGACTGCTCACCTCATTGATAGATCTCATTTTTTAAATAAATTTTGTTCCTAAAAAGTACCAAAAAGAGACATTTTCTCAATTATTTATTTTGTTCCTTGAAGAAAATCTTTTTTTAAAGCATGCTGATCTATCCCTGCATCTAATATGTTGTGGTCTCTTTCTTACATTTTGTTGACCCTTTTCCTAATTCTTATTCCAGCTTTCAATATGAAGATCCATTTGTCCGTAAACAGATGAATGAATGCTCACTGGTTACTCATTATTTAGAAGTTTGCTATTAGGATCCTCCCCTTGTGGAGCTGGTTGATGTAAATTTACATTATCAGATCACAGTTCCAGCAGTGGGAGAGTAAGAAGAAGGAAGTTAGAGGCAGAAAATGCCTTAGCAGAGGAACTTCCCTGTACCGCTTCCCAGGAAGAAATAATTATCTGTATTGATGACTCAGTTTGGCCCAGCATAAATGCCAAGTAAAAGCTGTGTCTGGGCTTGGCTTTCTTTCTCATGCTGACACCCACCACATGAGGAACAAAACATATCTGGGCTAACGACTTTCTTCTGGGTATGGCCATATAATAAAACACAAGTTTTTAAAAATTAAGCTATAAGTATAGCTCTCCTTCTCTTAGCCTGCAAAGGAAGTAAGAGCCTTTCTGACTCAGGCAGTCATCAGGCCATCAGAGTGGAGTAGACAGGGTATTGGCAGAGCACATCTATAGGCCAAACTGCTCCACACCTCAAAGTACTGGGAAGGGCAGGGGAAAGAAGAAGACTGAGGTGGGGTAGAATGAGATGGAGACAAAAGGAAGTATCTGAAAATAAAAAGGAGCAGCTACAGAAAAGGGCAGGATGTGGAGAGAAGGACCTAGAGAAGACCTATAGTAACTCTTCCTTTATGATGTGTACCATTTCCTCTTCATGGCCCATCCCATTTCCTAAAAACACCATCCTAATGTAAAGATCTACATTACTTTTCAAAGGCTTTTTTTTTTGGAAGGAGATAACATTCTTTTTGAATGTGACTTCACAGTGTGACGCACCTTAAGGTCAGAAAACCTCTCTCATTTGGGTTATACCAACTATGTGGCCTCCCAGTGCACTTCTTCCAATGTGATTCTAGCTGCAGCCCAGGGGTGAGGAGCACAGGCTCTGAAACCAGACCATCTGGATCTGGCCCCAGCTCTGCCTTTCTCTAGCTGTGTGAAATCGGGAAATTCATTTAATCAGTCTTAAATGGGGATGTAAAATAGGACCTACCTCAGAGGGTTACTATAAGAATGAAATCAGTCAATTCACATAAAGTGCTTAGAACAGTACCTGGCATATAGTAGGTACTCAGACCTAGTTCATATAATTAATTAAAAATAAATATTACCATTATTAATATTATAAAAATATTAAGTTTCTTCTCTAACCCCTATGGCCTGTCTCCCTTCAAGCCCCCACTCTTCTAAGTTAGAGAGCATTAATTCCCAGTAGGGGCAGCTTCCACAGCCTTGTGGATGTTCTGCTACTTGTAGTCAATGTGAGAATACTGTGATTTTGGAAAAAGAAAAGTGGAGTCCAAGTGGTATGCTTCCCTTCAGCCCCACAGCCCATGCTGCTCCATTTCAGAGGACGTGATGTGGTTCTCCCAGGCAAGCCTCCAGTCACCTGCTAGGGATGCCAGTACTTCTCAGAGGGGTAGAAATTAGCTCTGTGCCTTGCTTCTAAGGGACCCACTTACTCTCTCCCTTACAGGATGTCCCCACTTCTAGCATGACAATGCTCCCCTTCCCTGGTTTCCTGTACTGGGCAGGTCATTTCAGTGAGGATCCCATGGAGGCACATGGATACTCGTGGTAATGCTGCTAACCTATCAGGCCATTTTCCTTAATCTGTACTCTGGACCACCCCCTGTCCCAGACTCACTTAAGAAATATTTACCGGTCATTTTCTAGATGCAAGGAATGCTGAAATAAAAGACACTGTTCTTACCACAAAAGCTAATCTTTCCATTCCTCTAGTACACTGCCCTTACCCAAATTCTGCACTGTCCCTTTCATTGCTCTTGAACAGTTCTCAATTTATATAACTTATATAAATTTCTGACATACAAACAACAACAAAGTTATGTTTTTGTACTTAAGAAGCCTCCAGTACAAAGACCAGGGTGGGTGGGCTGGTGTGCAAGTGTGACAAATGTGTAGTAACAGGATCATAAAATCTGTAGGAGAAGTCAATCTAGGGTGCTACAGGAGTAGACAGGAACAACAGTTAGCTCAGAATGGGGTAAGGGAGAGGAAGGACGGAGAAAACTCCAAGAAGGACACAGGACCTCAGTCTGGGACTAGCCTTTAGCAGCAACTATTTTCCATTTCAAGTCTTTTAACTTGCTCCATGCCCTTGGGAAGTAATTGCCAGCTTTTTGGTGTCATAATAATGCACACCCACAAGGGTTCTTCATAAAAACCACCCAGTGGCAGACAAAAACTGGCATACTGCTTTTCATACATACCTCATATTTCATGGTAAAAAATCCATCTCCTCCAATGCCCTCAAGTGCAAAGGCCTGTACAATTGGCCATTTCTCCACCACAAACATATCAAATATCTGCAAGTGACCTAGAAGAATCAAATACAACAATACATATCAAATACCATCCTGAATACAACAGTCTAAACCTGATCTAACATGGTTAGACAGGTATCATTTCTCACGTGGTCACCAGGGCCTCACCTAGCAAAATAAAATTCAAACAGATAAAAAGGTTAGAAATTGAAACTAGAAATACAAAATGAAAGTAAAGGAAAATTCAAACCATAAACAAGTTACATTCAGATTTCTCTACAGTATATTGTAACATTCCAGTTTCCTGAGTAATTAAGTAAAAAATAAGAGTAGTCTATTACATCTGACTTGCATCATTCAGTGGGAATAATTATTAACAGAACCAAACTTGGCTCCTTTCCCTTAAGAAACATAGCCAATCAACTTCCTCAAGGGAAAACTACTAAATCAAAAATGTTCCTTTCTTGTAACAATAGCTTCAATGTGCAAGGTTTTTTCTTTTTGTTGTTGTTACAATATAAGCCCTGTTAAACTTGATCGTTTTTCTCCTGTATATTACACATCATTTAAAAACACGTCAGCATATCTTTTTAGAAGTTATCAAAACCCCTCTTTCTTATTACCAAGATGCCCCCACATCTATACTATACTCTTTGTACAGTAAGTGATACAGACATGTCAATTGTGCTAAATTCTGTATCAGTTCTTCTACCTGATTTTAGGCAGCCTGCTGTGTTGCTGCAGAAACTTCACAGTACTTAATACAAGCTTACATAGAAAAGTCCCCATACTTAATTCTGCTTGATATCTTTGGTAAAAATAGATGAAGGGGTTTCTCAGCTGAATGCCTCCAATGAAAGGAAAAGTAGTGATGTTCAATTCACACACCATCTAAGCAAGGTTCTAGAAGGCTTGCTGTCAGATACTCACCTTGGGAGCTGTAAGGAATGCCAATTCTACTACAGTCTCGAACCATGTCCACAAAGCTGGCAATTTTAAATTCTTCTGCAGCTTCCTCATCTTCATACTAAAGAGAGATATCAGCTCTGAAGAGGTATCACACAAAGTCCCATATTTTCTCTGCATTTTATCAATCAGAGTTGTCCCAAATGACATTTACAGAGGACTGCACCCAAGGTGTTTCCAAAACCAATCCTTTTTCATTTGCTAGTCAGAAAGACTTGTCATTCCCTTATTTCATATTATACCCGAAAATCAACTGAAAATGGATCAGGAAACCCAAATGCAAGAGATAACCCCCCCAAAAATCCACCAAAACCTCATATGGGAAGAAGTGTTCTTGACCAATATTAGGTCACAACTTTCATGAAATCCTAAATCTCAAATCCCAACCTGATTTCCAGTCAAACCCTTGAAAAGGGCCCAAAGGGAAAGAAAAACAGTTACCAAGACATTCAAACACAAGAACGTCAGAAAGCTTAAAAAATTCTCCCACAGGGCCAGGCATGTGGCTTACGCCTGTAATCCCAGCACTTTGGGAGGCTGAAGTGGGCGGATCACCCAAGGTCAGGAGTTTGAGACTAGTCTGACCAATATAATGAAACCCCATCTCTACTAAAAATAAAAAAATTAGCCGGGCGCCTGTAGTCCCAGCTACTCGGGAGGCTGAGACAGGAGAATTGCTTGAACCTGGGAGGAGGAGGTTGCAGTGGGCCGAGATTGTGCCACTGCACTCTAGCCTGGATGACAAAGCGAGACTCTGTACCCCACACACAAAAAAAAAAAAAATTCTCCCAGGGCAGTCCCTAGGCACTAATCCCCTAACAGAAGGGGTTCAGGATAGTGATGAAGAAGCAGGCAAGAAGTAAGTTCATAAACTTACTACTAGGTCCCAATTTGAATAGCCTCCTTTTGACTCCACAGGCATACAATTTATAAGGTAGCCTCAAAATGAAATATGAAATTCTCCACTTCAAACAGATAACCTTTTTTGTATAATCACACTCTGCAATTTGATTGCCGATCCTATTTCAGATCAACACTTTCCTTACAGAATATTCTTAGAGGGTCTCTGGGTGTCTGTCTTCTCTTTTCTTCTTACCTCATTTTCGGTCATGCAGTGGAAATGCAGATTTCTCCAATGTGCCACGTAAGGTAAGAGATAGCGAAAGTTTACAGGATTACAGTACAGATGGACGCTATCTGATTTAATCAATATAATTACATCTGTAAAAAAAACCAAAATCAAAACACAAGACTGTCAAAAGCATTTCCTTTAGATATTTTCTGCCCACATAATTAGTAAAACCATTGAAACTCCTTCAGAGACAATGTAACAAAACTCTAAACTGAAAATTATTTAATTAAACACTGTGCCTTATAAACCAAAAAGTATCTGAGACAAGTCTCAATCAATTTTGAAGTTTATTTTGCCAAGTTTACATTAAGGACATGCCCGTGACATAGCCCCAAGAGGTCCTGAGAACATGCACCCAAAGTGGTTGGATAACAGCTTGATTTTAGACATTTTAGGGAAACAGAAGTTACCAGCAGACATCAATCAACACATGTAAAGTGTACATTTGGTTTGGTCCAGAAAGTCGGGGTTGGGAGTGAAAGGGTCCTTTCATGTCACAGGTAGATTCAAAGATTTTTTGATTGGCAATTGGTTGAAACAGTTAAGTTTTATTATCTAAAGACCTGGAATCAGGGCTGGGCGCGGTGGCTCACGCCTGTAATCCTACCACTTTGGGAGGGTGAAGCAGGTGGATCACGAGGTTAGGAGTTTGAGACCAGCCTGACCAACATGGTGAAACCCCATCTCTACTAAAAAAAAAAAAAAATACAAAAATTAGCCGGGCATGGTGGCATGCACTTGTAATCCCAGCTACTAAGGAGGCTGAGGCAGGAGAGTCACTTGAACCTGGGAGGCGGAGGTTGCAGTGAGCCAAGATTGCTCCACTGCACTCCAGACTGGGCAACAGAGTGAGACTCTGTCTCAAAAAATAAAAATAAAAATAAAAATAAATACAGACCTGGAATCAACAGAAAGTCTGGGCTAAGATAAGGGATTGTGGAGACCAAGGTTATTATGCAGGTGAAGCCTCCAGGTAGCAGGCCTTAGCAACAATAGAAGGTAAATGTTTATCAGACTTAAAAAGGGACCAGACTCTTAGTTGATCTCCCCTGGATCAGGAAAAGACCTGGAAAGGGAAAGGATTCTCTACATAATGTAGATTTCCCCGACAAGAGATAGCTTTACAGCACCATTTTAAAATATGTCAAAGGAATATATTTTAGGATAAAATACTTACATTTCTTTCACTGTCTGTTATCTGTTACGTGATGTATCTCACTGCTATACAATAGCAATTTGGTTAGTCTTAAGATCTTTTCTTTCTTTTTCTTTTGACAGGGTTTCACTCCCAGGCTGGAGTGCAGTGGCATGATATAGGTTCACTGCAACCTCTGTCTCCCAGGCTCAAGCAATCCTCCTGCCTCAGCCCCACAAGAAGCTGGGGCTACAGGTGAGCACCACCACGCCTGGCTAATTTTTGTATTTTTTTGTAGAGACAGGGTTTTGCCATGTTGCCCAGGCTGGTCTCTAACTGCCGAGCTCAAGTGATCCAGCCACCTTGGCCTCTTGAAGTGTTAGGATTACAGGCGTGAGCCACTGCACCTGGCCAAGATCTCTGTTTTAATGTTAATGTTGATCATTTATGCCTGAATTCCAAAAGGAAGAGAACACAATGAGGCACTGCCAACCTCCACTCCCTATCCTGGCTTGAACTCATTTTTCAAGTTTACTTTGGAATGCCCTTGGCCAACAAGGGGGTCCATTCGATTAGTAGGAGGGCTTAGAATTTTATTTTTGGTTTACAGCTTCAAAGTGATTTTAGAACTTTCAAATGTTGACAGCAAGAATTTCCTAGTCCCCAAGCAATACTCCCACCACCATGGCCCTCTGGGTCTGGAAATGCAGTTGCAGAACAAGTCAAAGAACAGCCTCCATCTACTGAGGCATAGTGTTCACATAGTCACATCTATGGCACCAGACATGGCTGTGTACTTCACTGTAGAGGTCAATACCATATGGAAACCCCATAGCCTAATGCCACTGAGGCAGGGAAACAGCACCAAATATAGTCAGTGACTAGTTCTTCCTCAGACATCAGTGTCTAAAGCTCTTGGCTGTTGGCTCATCTGGCTCTAAGGCAATTGCAGGCCCAACAATACTGCTTGTCCCTTTAGGAAGAGTTATTGTGTGCGGTGGTGAGTTTTGTACGCAGGAAAGACTGGGAGGAAGGAAGTAGAGGCCAGTGGAAAGAGCTTCTATAAATAGATCAGCAGCTTACAGATTTAAGGA
Source organism: Mandrillus leucophaeus (assembly GCF_000951045.1). Classification (NCBI taxonomy): domain Eukaryota; kingdom Metazoa; phylum Chordata; class Mammalia; order Primates; family Cercopithecidae; genus Mandrillus; species Mandrillus leucophaeus. Next base: position 2,209,111 of record NW_012098210.1, read on the forward strand.
ATAGTCATCAGTGCTCGTGGGTCAAGTAAATAAAGCAATCCCAAGAATGCAAGTAAACCTAGGTAAACGGAAGAGCCATGGGATGGGGTAGAATATTAAAGCAGTTTGACCACTGAGGACAAAGGTAGTCATACTTCCAGTAGAAAACCAGAGGCCCCATTCTAAGGCGCCTCAGAAACCAGAGCCATTAGGCCTCCTAGCAAGATGAAACTAGACCTTGTCAGAGGTGAGAAAGGCACATGCACAGGGGCAGAGAACACCTGACACAGCAGGTGTAGGACAATGCCAACAGGGTAACAGACCACACCTGATGAAAACATCTTATAAGCCCAATAAGTACTGACCACATCTGACCATACAGCTGAGTGGCCTCCTGAAATAAAACTCCATGGGTCTGGCCTTTTAAGTCACTCTAAGCCCCATGCCTGGTAAGGCCCAGGGTGTTCCAGGGACCACAGGATGTAGCAGCCTCATCACTATTGACTCTTTAGGTAAGCACCAGAGTCAAAGGGAAGCAAAGGGGGGGATGGAGGCCCCTCTCCTCTCTCAGCATATTGGTCTTTCTCACACACTCCCTCCAAGAGCCCTTCCCTGAGTCATTTGTAGACCACCTGCAGAGGAATGAGAGTTGGATATCACCTGGAGACTGAGGGCTTCTGGTGTGTATTATACTCTACAGTAAAATATAACATGCCTCAAAGAATTAGAATCCAATAAGAGACATAACACAGTAGTTACTAAACCTAAGTAAGCATTCCCCAAATCTCTTAGAACTCTGGTGTTATCACCATGAACCAAAGTTTAACAGAGTTTACAGTCAGGTAAAAGAGGAAAGCATACGAGAATGGGATGAATACGTAAACTATTTAAAAGTTGCTTTTAGGCTGGTGCGGTGGCTCATGACTATCATCCCAACACTCTGTGAGGCTGAGGCAAGCGGATCACCTGAGGTCAGGAGTTCAAGATCAGCGTGGCCAACATGGTGAAATCCCGTTCCTACTAAAAATACAA
>NW_012098210.1:2210171-2210982 GCF_000951045.1 Mandrillus leucophaeus
AAATACAAGAAAAAAAAATCAGCCAGGCATGGGAGCGGGTGCCTGTAATTCCAGCTACTAGGCTGAGGCAGGAGAGTCACTTGAACCTGGGAGGCGGAGGTTGCAGTGAGCCAAGATTGCTCCACTGCACTCCAGACTGGGCAACAGAGTGAGACTCTGTCTCAAAAAATAAAAATAAAAATAAAAATAAATACAGACCTGGAATCAACAGAAAGTCTGGGCTAAGATAAGGGATTGTGGAGACCAAGGTTATTATGCAGGTGAAGCCTCCAGGTAGCAGGCCTTAGCAACAATAGAAGGTAAATGTTTATCAGACTTAAAAAGGGACCAGACTCTTAGTTGATCTCCCCTGGATCAGGAAAAGACCTGGAAAGGGAAAGGATTCTCTACATAATGTAGATTTCCCCGACAAGAGATAGCTTTACAGCACCATTTTAAAATATGTCAAAGGAATATATTTTAGGATAAAATACTTACATTTCTTTCACTGTCTGTTATCTGTTACGTGATGTATCTCACTGCTATACAATAGCAATTTGGTTAGTCTTAAGATCTTTTCTTTCTTTTTCTTTTGACAGGGTTTCACTCCCAGGCTGGAGTGCAGTGGCATGATATAGGTTCACTGCTTATACACATCTAGATGTGTATAAGAGACAGCCTCCCGGGTTCAAGTGAGTCTCCTGCCTCAGCCTCCTAAGTAACAGGGATTACAGGTGTGAGCCACCGTGCCCAACTAATTTTTAAAAACTTTTTGTTGCCAGGCTGGTCTTGAACTCCTGCTCTCAAGTGATCCTCCCGCCTTGGCCTCCCA
>NW_012098210.1:2215052-2238305 GCF_000951045.1 Mandrillus leucophaeus
CACTCTAAGCCCCATGCCTGGTAAGGCCCAGGGTGTTCCAGGGACCACAGGATGTAGCAGCCTCATCACTATTGACTCTTTAGGTAAGCACCAGAGTCAAAGGGAAGCAAAGGGGGGGATGGAGGCCCCTCTCCTCTCTCAGCATATTGGTCTTTCTCACACACTCCCTCCAAGAGCCCTTCCCTGAGTCATTTGTAGACCACCTGCAGAGGAATGAGAGTTGGATATCACCTGGAGACTGAGGGCTTCTGGTGTGTATTATACTCTACAGTAAAATATAACATGCCTCAAAGAATTAGAATCCAATAAGAGACATAACACAGTAGTTACTAAACCTAAGTAAGCATTCCCCAAATCTCTTAGAACTCTGGTGTTATCACCATGAACCAAAGTTTAACAGAGTTTACAGTCAGGTAAAAGAGGAAAGCATACGAGAATGGGATGAATACGTAAACTATTTAAAAGTTGCTTTTAGGCTGGTGCGGTGGCTCATGACTATCATCCCAACACTCTGTGAGGCTGAGGCAAGCGGATCACCTGAGGTCAGGAGTTCAAGATCAGCGTGGCCAACATGGTGAAATCCCGTTCCTACTAAAAATACAAAAATTAGCCAGGCATGGTGGCGGGTGCCTGTAATCCCAGCTACTCAGGAGGCTGAGGCAGGAGACTCAACTAGGAGGCAGACAGCCAGGATCACGCCACTGCATTCCAGCCTGGGTGATCGAGCAAGACTCTGTCTCAAAATAAATAAATAAATAAAAGTTGCTTTTAGAAATAAATTCATGTTGGCCTTTCCCCCTCTCATATGAGATCAAAATGTAGAAATCTGGTGATCTCTGCTTTCCAGCTACTTGTATAAACAAATTTATTAATTTGTAGGAAAATCCTAATTTCCTAAGCACCCACTGTGCCAGGCAAAAAGATAAAAACAGGCTAGGCATAGTGGCTCACAGCTATAAACTCAGCACTTTGTGGGGAGGCTGAGGCGGGATCACCTGAGGTCAGGAGTTGGAGACCAGCCTGGCCAACATGGTGAAACCCTGTCTCTACTAAAAATTCAAAAATTAGCTGAGCGTGGTGGTGCATGCCTATAATCCCAGCTACTTGGGAGGCTGAGGCAGAGGAATCTCTTGAACCCAGGAGGTGGAGGTGGCAGTGAGCCAAGATCACACCACTGCACTCCAGCCTGGGCAACAGAGTAAGACTCTGTTTCAAAAAGAAAAGATCAAAACAAAAATAAGCAAAAAAGCACATCTTTGAGAATTTAAACTATTTCCTTAAATTCAGTACTGTAATGTCCTTAGCAATCTCGGCTGTGGTGAAATGTGTGGCTGGTACGAGCTGCCAAGATTACTCTTTTCTAAACCAGCAGATGTTGTATAACGTAAGGAAAAAAATATTTTGTAATCAAAATAGGAAACTAAATTTGAATTGAAAAAAATTTAATGGAAGGAGTAATTTCAGTCTACTCTTTTTGCACTTCCTAATAAAAAGGAAACCTTTGATCAGTCTACAAGAATAAACACTACTAAGGACTTAACCAGAGAAGAATTTTCATATACACTAGACCAGGATTTCTCAACCCAGGCACTACTGACAGTTTAGATCAGTGAATTCCTTGTTTTGCGTGACTGTTCTGTGCATTGCAGATGTTTAGCATTATCTCTGGCCTCTATCTACTAGATGCCAGTGGCATCCCCTACCCAGTTTTGACAACCAAAAATGTCTTCAGACATTGCCAAATGTCCCCTGCAGGACAAAACTGCCTCCAGTTGAAAACTACTGCACTAGACACATAGCAATATTCTTTCACATCAGATGTTTGTTTTCATGCCTCCCCCAGCTGCCTCACAGAGATGTCTCTTGTCCATTTTTATTTTGTCTATCCCAATGTCTCCTGACCCATCTGGCATACAAGACAAGATTCTAAATATGTGATATCAGAGATAGATCCAGGGCAATAGCCCCCAGCAGCATCAACACAGGCAGAGTGTCTCAGTGCTAAGGAAAGGGGAATATAAACAGAAATCCAGCATTGTAGTCACAGGCATCTTCATGAATTAAAGTCACAGAGAAAATAATTCCCAAAGACAGCAGGACAAAGAGCCTTTGTTCCTCGGATAATAAGCCACAAGAAGTCTTCCTTGTAGGAGCTGCCTGCAGGCCCATCCTTACCTCATGATTGAAGGTGCTTTCACAGGACAACACCATATAATCTGAACCGTTAGCATGTAGAGGCAATGGGCAATAAAGAGGAAAACCAGTACTTTGCCAAAAAGAGATAAAGCCAAACACTGATGTTTGTTTCTCTAAAGCTGAATTAGTAAATATATTCTGAAAACTACTTGTTGCTACTAAATGTATAAACAAAGAAAAAACGCTGTGCTTTTTCATTTTTTAAAAAGCAAACATTTACTGGGACTTTGGACTATTTTAAATTTTTTTCTGTAAGCAGACCATAAAACAAGGATCCAAATAAATAAACCTCTTACTCTTCTATCACAGAGTTTACCAATATATACTTACCATCTAGCACTTCTTCAGAAAATCCCGTTTTCTCAAAATCACTGGTATTCTGATTGTACAAACCAAATAGAAGATAATTTGCCAGCTCTCTGCAGCCTTCATTGTACCTGCTATCGATTCCTGCAAGGCAAAGGAGGCTCTGATCAGCTATACTGTACTATGGGGAGCAAAGAGGCCAATAATTTGCCCCTCCTCAGCAAAACCCTGATGATTAAGCGGAAGGACACAGCTCAGACCAGTTTTGTGCCAGAAACCAAGCTAAGCAATTCTGTGAAAGAAACAGGTCTCAGCATCAAGTACCCTTACTTGAATTCCAACATCTTGTAATTGAGATAATCAAACAGCACAGATTATTGAGGCTGTTAATTTCTGAAAATGATTCATCTTGGAATACTTTCAGTTGGCTTAAGAATAGGGGTCAGAAAAATCTTCACCTTTCGAAAAAATCTTTACCAAAACATGTGGGATCAAACAAAGGCAGATTAAGGTGGCTTGAAAAGAATCCAATAATGTGAAGAAGAGGAAAGTGAGTGGAACCACAAACATCCATCCTTTTACAATTATGAGGCTCAAGGTCTAGCACTGTACTGGATGGTGGGGTATGGTGGTGAACAGGCCTGCAGATGACCCTCATGAAGCTGACAGTCTAGAGGGGCTGAATTAGAGACAAATAAAAAGGAAATTAAACAATACTGTCTTCAATACCATCTCTCAATGCTTCAGGTATATATTTATTACCTAGTTCCTGATGTCTGTGAAGTCTCAGAGTACGGCTCTGGGCAAGAGGGACATGTCATGGCAGGAGGTAGCTATACATGTGAGTCTAAAGGAAAGGCTTAAGGAAGCAGCAGCTCCAAAAATGGGCTTCCTATCTCAGTGATGGCTCATCTAACCTCATTAAAACAGCAACAAATTTCAGGGGAACAAGAACTAGGAGGACACTAACTCACAGCTTATTTCACTTTGGTCCTATTACTAATACCTTCCTGTGAACAAAAAAAGCCAAGGTGCCCCAGCCCTGAGTCCCACCTTGTTAAAAGCACTGACCTAGGATGCACAGGATCCCATCCGGCCGAGACTTGCTGCTCTGGGTCAGGATGCTCTGAACCTGCCGAAGTCGGCTGCAGCTGCAACAAGAACAGAAAATGGTCCCCTGAGTGCCAGGACAGACCCATGAGAAAAGCAGCTTCCTGTGTCCCACAATGGAGGCATGAGGAAGAGGAATGACTTTGCCAGGGATGGAAATTGATTCTTGTGTTGTTCTGGTATCAGAACCATAAAATGCATTGGGAAGGTTTCCTTTCTCTTTTATTTTCTGGAAGAGATTGTGCAGAATTGGTCTGAAGACTAAGTCTGACTTGCTGATTACAAACTCCTCAACAGAGGATGAAGCCAAAGTCCCTCTCTCACGGTCAACGGTGGAAAGCATTAAGACTCAGCAGCTGACTCCAAGAATTTCCAATGACTTTTCATTTTTGAAGACTTTTCAAAGAAGAGTTTCCACACTGATCATTCCACTTGTGGTCCTCATCAGTCTGTCTCAAAAACAAATGCAAACTAAACCCCCAAATTGGCCTGAGGACCTAAACAAAGCTCTAATTCATCCTCACAGCTACCCATATGGGGAGTGTCCATTTCTGTGCAGACCTATTATTCCTTCAGCCCTAGGGATAGCCCTTTGCTCAAGCAAAATGTGAGGCACTCTCAGACATTCATATTACTTCTAAGGACCCCATTCTCTCCATACCCATCCCCTTCTTCCCAGAAGCTCCAGAGAGAGGCACCCGATTTCCTGCTCAAGTCTGATCCTTCCACCTGGTCTCCTCATCATCTCCAGGTCCAGGATCTGCCTCTACTATTCATTCCCTAACACTTTTTTATTTTATTTTATTTTATTTTTGAGATGGAGTCTGGCTCTATGGCCCAGGCTGGAGTGCAGTGATCTTGGCTCACTGCAACCTCTGCCTCCCAGGTTCAAGTGATTCTCCCGCCTCAGCCTCCCGAGTGGCTGGAATTACAGGTGTGAGCCACCACACCTGGCTAATTTTTGTATTTTAGCAGAGATGGGGTTTTGCCATGTTGGCCTGGTTGGTCTCGAACTTCTGACCTCAGGTGATCCGCCCACCTCATGCCTGCCACCACGCTGGCTTCCTAGCACTCTTATATATTTTCTCTACAGTCAATACAATCCCAGTCCTACCACATCATTATTAACTAAGAGCCTCTACAAACCAACTACACTAACTCTTCCACCCATGAAGCTAGGCATCATCCCCATCCCTCACTGAATCTCCTCCAGTACATTGCCTTACATTCACCTCAAAACAGTATTTACAGCCAAACTACAGTATTTCTCTTCACTAATTCCTGAATTCTCTTGCCCCACTGGATTCTTTTTTTCTTTTTCTTTGAAATGGAGTCTCACTCTGTTGTCCAGGCTGGAGCGCAGTGGTACAATCTTGGCTCACTGTAACCTCCGCCTTCTGGGTTCAAGCGACTCTCATGCCTCAGTCTCCCAAGTAGCTGAGGTTATGGATGTGCACCACCATGCCTGGCTAATTTTTGTACTTTTTAGTAAGAAGGTTTCACCACGTTGGTCAGGCTGGTCTCAAACTCGACCTCAGGTGATCCACCTGCCTCAGCCTCTCAAAGCGCTGGGATTAGAGGAATGTGCCACCACACTTGGCTGCCCTGCTGGATTCTTTTTGATGTTCCTATGCCCCAACTCATTCGCTCCATGACTTAGTGGTCTTCATCACTATCTTCCATGAAGAGTTTCATAGTCTTCCATGTGATATCAAAACTAGACAAAGACAGTACCAAAGACTGTACTTTCAGGGATCATTTCTATAATTCATTATTAGAGAGGTCTCTCTGAATGAATAGAGCACTAGAAACCATAGAAAGAGGCACAGTGTTCTCTCCTGAGCATAAATCTGGTTTTTCATGTTGCTTTGCTGCAACTGCCATTCGCCATTGATAACTGTTTTCTTCCTCTGGGACAGTAAGAGGGAGAGGACGCTGTCTGAGTAGTTTCCTTTTAATCATCAGTCAAAAACAAAAAGTATCAAAAAGAAAGAAACCTACAAACCAAAATCCATCATGAATATAGATTTAAACACCCTGCCCTTTTTTGTTTCTTTTTTTTTAAGAGATGGAGGTCTCATTAATGTTGCCTAGGCTGGACTCGAACTCCTGGGCTCAAGCGATCCTCCCTCTCCAGCCCTCCTGAGTAGCTGGGATTACAGGCGTGCACTACCACACCTGGCAAATTTTTTAAAAAATTAAATGTAAACACGCTTAACAAAATATAGTAAGTAAAATTCAGCAACATGTAAAACAACTATACACTAGGACCAAGTGGAATTTATCACAGGGATACCTGAGGCTGGTTCATTATTCATTAATCCATCAATGTAACCCTTCATATTAACAGGCTAAAGAAGAAAAATCACAAAACCAAAAAACTGATGCAGAAAAATCATTTAATAAAAATCAACACCCATTCAAAATAAAAACACTCAGAATTGATGGATATCCCAACTACATTAATTTGATCTTTATAAATTATATGAATGTACCCTGAAAATGTGTGTATCTATTATGCATCAATTTAAAAAAACAGAAAAAAAAGCCACTCAGAAAACTAGAAATAGTTTCCTCAACTTGATAAAGATCATCTAAAAAAACCCACCAAGCAAAGTTTGTAATTACACATAATGGTCAAAGTCTGAATGTTTTTCCTGTAAGGTCAGGAAGAAGATGAGCATGTCTACTCTCATTATTCCTATTTAACATAATACTGGAAGTTCTAGCCAACAGAATGAGGCAATAAAAGGAAGTAAAAGACACACAGACTGAAAAGAAAGAAAGAAAACTGTTCCTATTTGCAGATATGTCCTATTTGTAGATGACATGATGATCTCCGTAGGAAATCTTAAGGATTCTACCAAAATTCCCAGAACTAATAAGTGACTTCAACAAAGTTTCAAGATACAAGATCAACATATAAAAATCAACTGTAATTTTTTTTTTAGAGACAGGGTCTTGCTCTGTTGGAGTGCAGCAGTGTGATCATAGCTCACTGCAGTCTCTAACTCCTGGATTCATGGGCTCAAACGATCCTCCTACCTCAGCCTCCTAAGTAGCTGGAACTACAGACACATGTCACCACACAAGCTAATTTTGAAAAAAAAAAATTTGGAGAGACAGGGTCTCACTTTGTTGCCTCCCTAAGCTGGTCTTGAATTCCCAGCTTCAAGTGATCCTCCCACCTTGGCCTTCCAAAGTGATGGGGCAATTGTAACTTTATAGGAAACCAAAATTTAAAATATAACACCATTTATAATATCTTAAAAATTAAATACCTAGTTATAAACCTAATAAAACATACATAGAACTTACATGCTAAAAACTACAAAACTCCGATTAAAGAAATGAAAGAAGAATTAAATAAATAGACATACCATGTTCATGGATTAGGAACCTCAACACAGTACTGATATCAATTCTCCCCAGTGTGATAAGTTTTAACACATATGAAAATCCAATTTTTTTATAGATGTAGAAGAGATTATTCTAAAATTTACATAAGCCAGGAACAGTGCTACTTGTCTTAGTCCCAGCTATTAGGAGGCTAAGATGGGAGGATCACTTGAGTCCAGGAGTTGGAGGCCAGCCTGGGCAATATAGTGAGACCTCATCTCTTAAAAATAAAATAAACAAATAAAACTTATAAGGAAAAGCAAAGGAACTAGAATAGCTTAAAATTTTTCTGAAAAAGAAAAAGTGGGAGGAATCACTGTACCCAATGTCAAGACTTACTGCATAGCAAAGTAATCAAGACTGAGTGGTACTGGCTAAGGGACACACATATAAGTCAATGCAATAGACAGAGTAACCAGAAACAGACCCACACAAGTACAACTAACTATTTTTTAACAAAGGCACAAAAACAATTTAATGTTGGATGGATAGTCTTTTCAATAAGTAGAGCTAGAGTAACTGGATATCCATAGGCAAAAATATAAACCTCAACCTTATACGTTATACAAAAATTAAAGCATCATAGATCTAAATGTAAAATTATAAAATCTTTGGAAGAAAACAGAAGAAAATATTCTGGATCTAGGATTTGGTGAACAGTTCTTCACACCTGACACTAAAAAGTGTGATCCATAGCAAAAAAAATGATAATGTGGACTTCATTACAATTTTAAAGTTTTGCTATGAAAGACTCTGTTGAGAGAAGGAAAAGACAAGCTACTGACTGGGAGAAAATATCTGCAAACCACGTATCTGAAAAAGAACCTTATATGGAATACATAAAGAACTCTCAAAACTCAACGGTAAAAAAAAACCCAATTAGAAAATAGGCAAAAGGTATGAAGAAACAATTTGTCAAAGAGGATACAGAAATGGCAGAGAAGCCCCATGACAACATGTTCAACATCATTACCCATTATGGAAATGCAAATTTCCATATGATGGATGAGATATTACTATACATCTATTAGAATGGATAAAATGAAAAATAGTGACTTCCAAACAGTGAGAATTCAGAGAAACTGGATCACTCATATATTTCTGAAAGACATTACAGAAGACAGCAATAAATGAAGATACCCCATGTTCATGCATTGGTAGACAATAGCGTTAAGCTGTCAAAGTTACCCAAAGCAATTTACAAATTCAGTGTAATCCCTTCTCAAATCCCAATGATGTTTTTTACAGAAGTAGAAAAATCCATTCTAAAATTTATATGGAATCTTAAGAAACTCTGAATATCCAAAACAATCTGATAAAGATCAAAGCTGTAGAACTCACACTCCCGATTTTAAAACTTATTACAAAGCTACAGTCATCAACAGTGGGATACTGGCATAAGACAGACATACAGACCAATGAAACAGAATAAAGAGACCAGAAACAAACCCTCACATACCTGGTCAAAAGATTTTTGACAAGGATGCCAAGACCACTCAATAAGAAGTCTTTCAAACAAATGGTACTGGGAAAACTAGATATCTAAAGAATGAAGTTGGACCTTACCATACACCATATAAAGAAATTAACTCAAAATGTATCAAAGACCTAAACATAGACCTAAAACTATAAAACTTTCATAAGAAAATAAAAAGGAAAATCTTTGTGACATTGGATTTGGCAATGAATTCTTGAAAATGACACCAAAAGCCCAGGCAACAAATTAAAAAATATATAAACTGGACATTTAAAATTTAGAACTTCTGTGCATCAAATGACACAACCAACAGAGTAAAAAGACAACCCATCCATATAACTCAACCACCACCACCAAAAAATTCAATTCGAAAATGGGCAATGAAGCCGGGCAGGTGGTTCATGCCTGTAATCCCAGCACTTTGAGAGGCCAAGGTGGAGGACCACTTGAGCCCATGAGTTTGAGACCAGCCTGGGCAACATAGGGAGAATCTGTCTCTACAAAAAGTAAAAAAAAAAAAAAAAAAAAAATAGCTGGATGTGGTAGCACGTGCCTGCAGTTCCAACTACTCACAAGGCTAAGGTGAGAGGATCATTTGAGCCCAAGAGGTTGAGGCTGCAGTGTGAGCTGTGTTCACACCACTGCACTCTGGCCTGGGCAACAGAGCAAGACCCTGTCTCAAAACAAACAAACAAACAAATAAAAAAAGGGCAAAAGACATTTCTCCGAAGAGGATATGGAAATGGCCAAGCACATGAAAAGAAACTCAACACCACTAATCATTAGAGAAATACGAATCATAACCATAATGAAATATGACTTCATATCCATTAGCATGGCTACTATCAAAAAACTAGAAAATAACAAGTGCCATCAAGGATTTGGAGAAATTAGAACCTTTGTGCACCATTGGTGGGAATGTAAAATGGTGCAACCACTATGGAAAACAGTATGGCAGTTTCTTAAAAAATTAAAAATAGAATTACCACATGATCTAGAAATTCCATTTCTGGGTATAAATTCCAAAGAATTGAAAGCAGGGACTGAAAGAGATACTTGTATACCCATCTTCATAGAAGCACTATTTGCAACAGCCAAAAGATGGAAGCAACCCAAAGTGATAAACAAAATATGATATATACACACAATGGAATATTACTTAGCATTAAAAAGGAAATTCTGACACATGCTATAATATGGATGAACCTTGAGAACATTATGCTAAGTGAAATCCAGCCATAAAAGTACAAATTCTGTATGACTCTACTTTTTTATGAGGTACTCAGAATAGTCAACTTCACAGAGACAGAAGGGAGGTAGAATGGTGGTTGCCAGGCGCTGGATGGGAGAGGGAATGGGGAGTTACTGTTTAATAGGCATAGTTTCAGTTTTGCAAGACGAAAGGTTGTGTGGATGGATGGTGGTGATTTTAGTTTAACAATGTGAATGTCCTTAGTGCCACAGAATTGTACACTTAAAAATAGCTAAAATGGTAAATTTTATGGTATGTGTATTTTTCTTGTTTTTTTCTCTTTTTTTTTTTTTTTTTTGAGACAGAGTTTCGTTTTTGTTGTCTAGGCTGGAGTGCAATGGTACAGTCTCAGCTCACTGCAAATTCTGCCTCCTGGGCTCCAGTGATTCTCCAGCCATAGCCTCCCAAGTAGCTGGGATTACAGGAGCCTGCCACCCATTCCAGCTAATTTCTTTATATTTTTAGTAGACACGAGGTTTCACCACATTGGCCAGGCTGGTCTCAAACTCCTGACCTCAGGTGATCTGCCCTCCTGGCCTCCCAAAGTGCTGGGATTACAGGTGTGAGCCACTGCACCTGGCCTCGATATGTGTATTTAAACACAGTTGTTAAAAAATGGTCTTTGAGATGGGGTCTCACTCTGTTGCTCAGGCTGGAGTGCAGTCGCTTGATCACGACTCACTGCAGCCTCAATTTCCTGGGCTCAGGTGATTCTCCCACCTCAGCCTCTTGAGTAGCTGGGATTACAGGTGCACACCACCACACCCAGCTAATTTTTCTATTTTTTGTAGAGACGGGGTCTCGCCATGTTGCCCAGGCTTGTCTTGAACTCCTGGGCTCAAGCAATCTGCCACCTTGACCTCCCAAAGTGCTGGATTACAGGCGTAAGTCACCGCACCTGGCCAATTTTTAAAATTTTTTTAGAAGTTAAAAAAAGTCAGCTGGGCATTGTGGCTCATGCCTGTAATTCCAACACTTTGGGAGGCTGAGGTGGGAGGATCAATTGAGGTCAGGAATTTGAGACCAACATGGGCAACATAGCAAGACCCTGTCTCTACCAAAAAAAAAAAAAGAGAAATAGTTTTTTAAAAGTCAGCATTATATAAAACAAAAACAACAGAGAGGGAAAATTCTTATAGTGTAAAAGGGATTAAAGAATAACAACAAAATGCAATCTATGAACTTTAATTTTTTTTTAGAAAAGAAAAACAGGCCAGGCATAGTGGCTCACGCCTGTAATCCCAACACTTTGGGAGGCCAAGGCAGGAGAATCATCTGAGGTCAGGAGTTTGTAACCAGCCTGGCCAACATGGTGAAACCCCGTCTCTACCAAAAATACAAAAATTAGCCAGGCGTGGTGGCGTGTGCCTATAATCCCAGCTACCCAGGAGGCTGAGGCAGGAGAATCACTGGAACGCGGAAGGCAGAGGCTGCCGTGAGCCGAGATCACACCACTGCACTCCAGCCTGGGCAACAGTGCAAGACTCCATCTCAAAAAAGAAAAAGAAAAACAGAAACAAAAACAGGGAAACATCTGTGAGACATCTAAGAAAACTTGAATATGGACTGTGTATTTGATGCCATTAGGGATCTACTGTTAATTTTCTTAGGTATGGCAACATTATCATGGTTATGTAGTAGGATGTCCTCTATCTTAGATGCATAAGGAAATATTTAGAAGTGAAATGTCATGATGTCTGCAACTTACTTCAAAAAGGTTTAACACAGAAGAAGACAGAAAAGAGACAAACCACATATGGCAAAATGTTAAAAATTGTTGAATCTATCTGGTGGGTATAGCAAATATTCATTGTACTATTCTCTCATTTTTTTTTTTTTTTTTTGAAGACAGAGTCTCATTCTGTTGCCCAGGTTGGAGTGCGATGGCACAATCTTGGCTCACTGCAACCTCTACCTCCCGGGTTCAAGTGATTTTCCTGCCTCAGCCTCTCTGTAGCTGGGATTACAGGCGCGTGCCACCATGCCCAGCTAATTTTTGCATTTTTAGTAAAGACGGGGTTTCACCATGTTGGCCAGGCTGGTCTCAAACTCCTGACCTCAAGTGATTTGCCCGCCTTGGCCTCCCAAAGTGCTGGAATTAGAAGTGTGAGGCACTGCGCCTGGCCTTCTCTCACATTTTATATATGGTTTGAACACTTTCATAATAAAAATATGGGGGTGAGAGGAAAGAAAGTCTCAGAAGCAGCAAGGCTGAAACAGAAAGACGATCAAGATTAAAGTAAGAAAAACTTTTTCTGGGCAATGAAGATTGCCTGCCTATCCCCACTTTTTCATGTTTAGTAAAAGGCTGATCTCGCAATCATTCTCTGCACTAGAAATAGTTCATCGAGTTGGTCCTCTGGCCCACTTCCCAACCCATCATACAGTAGGCTGCTTTGCTGCCAAGGTTACCCAGAGCTCTTTGGTTTTCAAAGTTACAACCAGCAAGTGACAAAAGCATGAAAAGGTCAGGTGACCAAAAAAAAACCAGCTCCCCAACTACTGCTGTACAAAGCCAAGACAATACTGAAAACAGTTTCCTTTCCACAACTATGTTATCCAAATAAAGTGCAAGCATATAAAAATGCTGAAAGACCTTCTTCTCAGAAATAAATTGTCCTAATTAGTGTTTTATTTTATTATCAAACGGTGAAACTACATTCTTTCTTTCCTTTGTATATTTTCTTGCTTCCCAAATTTAATTATTAACCAGAAGATAGTCTTTTATTCATCACTGAACCATGAAATGTGTCACTTAATTATTTACCTTTTAATTAAAAAAAAGAAAACCTAGTAAGTATTTAAAAACCCACAATGACTCCCAGCAGCCGGAATTAACTACTGTTAACATTGTGGCATATTTGCATTTTTCCACATTACGGCTTTTTAAAATTATGTATGTTGAATATTTACTGTCTATTTTGAGCGACAAAAGGGAATATTACCTAAAAATCTAAAGTCATCATTGATCCTCACCCCCTAGAGGTCACCACTATGAGTTTGCTGTGTATCCAACCAGTCTTTTTTTCTTCTTTTTTTTTTTTCTTGAGACGAGGTTTCGCTCTTGTTGCCCAGGCTGGAGTGCAACGGGGTGATCTTGGCTCACTGCAACCTCTGCCTCTGGGGATCAAGCGTTTCTCCTGCCTCAGGCTCCTGAGTAGCTGGGATTACAGGCATGCGCAACCATACCTGGCTGATCTTGTATTTTTAGTAGAGACGGGTTTCTCCACGTTGGTCAGGCTGGTCTTGAACTCCTGACCTCAGGTGATCTACCCGCCTAGGCCTCCCAAAGTGCTGGGATTAGAGGCGTGAGCCACCACGTCCGGCCATCTTTTTTCTTTTAGTAGAAATATTCAAAGATCGGGCACAGTGGCTCACGTCTGTAATCCCAACACTCTGGGAGGCCAGGCATTCAACACCAGCCTTCGCAACAAGACCTCATCTTTACAAAAAATAAAAATAAAAAAATTAGCCAGGCATGGTGGTGTGCGTCCGAAGTCCCAACTACTTAGGAGGCTGAGGTGGGGGAATCACTCGAGCCCAGGAGTTCCAGGCTGCAGTGACTGCGCCACCGCACTCAAGCCTGGGCAACAGAGTGAGCCTCTATCTATAGAAAGAAAAAGGAAGAAAAAAATTTTTTCAAACATATGCCATACCCAGCAATGACACTGCCCTCTATCCCCCAGGTCTACCTGAGCATGGCTGGCACATCCTGGGTAGACAGTCCATGGTCACCAATAACTTTATAAGTTTCACCTTTAGAAGACGCATAGACTCAGCAGACCCAATAACGCAGCTTACATCAAAGATGCTGCTTTCATATTATAACTTATTTCCGATTTTCACTGGATTCAGACTCAGAATTTAGACACGATAGATGACTGACAGACGACAAGAAGAAACCAAGAGCTAAACAGATGTAGTTTGCCGAAGATCACAAAGCTAAGTAAAGATTAACATCATCAGAACCTAAATGACCAGGTACCCTGACTCTGAACTTTTTCTTTCTGCTGAACCCCACTGTTTTCCTGACAATAAAGCCAGTCATGGGTATAATATACTTGAATTCTAAACAATCATCTCTGTTCTTCCCATCTTACATGTAAATAGTTAACTCACTGCTCACTGCTATTATAACAACTGCTGCATGAACAGCCAGTATGTTTTCCTGTTTGTTTATATTTCATTATCCTGCTTCCCTGGAAACGAAGAAAAAAATTGGAAATTTTATTTTTACCCAGTTTTTCTCCAAGATTGATGCTTTCTTTATCTTGAAATTAAACAATTAAAATACTATATATTCTTCTTATATCCTGTACACTTTGTGTTTTGAATGTTTTACAAAGTGAATCCTCATATACCATCTGATTCATCTCATAGAAAACTGACACGAACAATTTGGTATGCAACTCTCAGTAATACATAGTTTGGGTGTTTTTTTTGTTGGGGAAGTATTTGTTTTTACATAAACAAAACAATAAAATATGTCACTGCTCTGCAACATGCTTTTTTTCACTTAACATTATACCTCGGAGATCTTTCCAGCTTAGTACATAAAACTGAATCTCATTTTTAAAACTGCTGGCCAGGTGCGGTGGCTCATATATGATCACTAATGATGTTGAATACCTTTTATTTATGTATGTATTTATTTATTTATTTATTTTTGAGACAGAGTCTTGCTCTGTTGTCCAGGCTGGAGTAAAGTGGCACAATCTTAGCTCACTGCAACCTCTGCCTCCTGGGTTCAAGCAATTCTCCTCTTGAGTGCAGGAGTTCAAGACCAGCCTGGTCAACATGGCAAAACTCTGTCTCTACAAAAACTTAGGCATGGTGGTCACAGGGGCATGCCTATGGTCCCAGCTACTCAGGAGGCTGAGGTGGGGAGATTGCTTGAGCCCAGGAGGTTGAGGCTGCAATGAGCCGAGATCGAGTCACTGCACTCCAGGCTGGGCAACAGAGTGACATCTTGTTTCAAACAAAACAAAACAAAAATAAAAAATAAATCACATAAAACTGTTGTACTGTGTTCTTTTGTTTTTATTTAACCAGCTGCTATGATTGAATATTCAGGATTTTTACTATTTATGTTTGCTATTGCAAACAATGCTATGGTGAGCAACCTTTTATGTCCATCTTTCGCACAAACACAAAAGTTTCTGCAAGGAAGAGATCTAAAAGTAGCACTGCCAGGTTAAGAGGTGCCTGCATTTTAAATTTTGATAGGTGTTGCCAAATTGTTCTTTTAAACCATTTACCTATAATATGCCAGAGTACCTGTTTCCCACAAGTTTCTAAATTATGTGTTACCACTCTTCAACTAATGCCAAATTAGTGGCTAGAATTCTGAGTTACAACTCACACTTCCCTAATTGCAAGGGAAGTTGTCAAATGTTTATTAATTATCTACATTTCTTTTTCTGTGAGTGCATAGTCATATTCTTTACCTACTTTCTAGTCAGTCATTTGAGTTTCTTCAGAATAATTTACATATGTCATTATATTTTAAAAGTTGTATTGGGCCGGGTACAGTGGCTCACGTCTGTAATCCCTGAACTTTGGGAGGCCGAGGCAGGTGGATCATCCGAGATCAGGAGTTCAAGACCAGCCTGGCCAACATGGTGAAACCTCGTCTCTACTAAAAATACAAAAATTAGCTGGGTGTGGTGGCACATGCCAGTAATCCCAGCTACTTGGGAGGCTGAGGCAGGAGAATCACTTGAACTTGTAATTTGAATGTCATCAGGAATCTGATATGGACTGGCTGTGTCCCCACCCAAATCTCATCTTGAATTGTAACTCCCATAATTCCCATGAGTCATGGGAGGAACCTGGTGGGAGGTAATTGAATCATGGGGGTGGGTTCTTCCCTGTGCTGTTCCCATAATAGTGAATAAGTCCCATGAGATCTGATGGTTTTAAAAATGGGAGTTTCCCTGCACAAGCTCTCTTCTCTTGTCTGCTGCCATGTAGGATGTGCCTTTCACCTTCTGCCATGATTGTGAGGCCTCCTCAGTCATGTGGAACTGTGAGTCCAATAAACCTCTTTCTTTTGTAAATTGCCCAGTCTCAGGTATGTCTTTATCAGCAGCATGAAAACAGACGAAAACAGAGTCCGTTGCATTTTTTTTTTTAAAGAACTTGCTAAACTCTAATTAGTCCTAACAGTTTTGTCTGTTGTCTTAAGTTTTCTGGTTAGTAAATCAAAGCAGTTTTCTCTCTTTTTTTATTTACAATTTATTTACAGTTTTTATTTCAACTCATTAATTCATCAACTTTTTATTGAGCACCTACTGTGTGCCAGGCACTGTTCAGAGCACTGGGGATTTAGCAATGAACAAAAGGACAAAAAATCCTTGAAACACAACCAGAACTTAATTTTAAGGGAGGGAGGCGTGAGGGAGGAGAGACAAACTAAATAAGTAAGTAAAACATACTTGTCATATGGTGATAAGTGGGAGGTTGTGAGTCCTAAGAGGAGGGTAGAGTGCAGTTTAAAAGATGAAGAAAGGCCTCATCAAGAGTACCTTTGCATAAAGACCTAAAGGAAGTGAGAGCACAAGCTATGCAGCAAGGGCAAAAGCCCTGAAGGGAGTGTCACTGAGCCTGTGTGGCTGGAGCAGAGTAGGTGAGGAAAAGAGTAGCAGATGAAAAGGAAAAAAAAAAGTATGTGTGTGTGGGGAAGGTTAGTTAAGGTCTAGTACTTGATTATTTCAGCTTTTACTTGTAGTGCTTAGAGTGCTTCAAAAAGAGGTATGACATAAGAAAAGATGTACATTTTAATAATATCACTCTATTTGCTGTGTTGAAAACGGACCAAAGGGGGATAAAAGTTGAACCTGAGAGACCAATTAAGACTCTACTGCTGGAGAGGCATGGTGGCTCATGCCTGTAATCCCAGCACTGGGGGAGGTCAAGGAGGGCAAGGAGTTTGAGACCAGCCTGGGCAACATGGCAAAATCCTGTCTCTACAAAAAACACAAAAATTAGCCAGGTGTGGTGGCACACATCTGTAGTCCCAGTTAGTCAGGAGGCTGAGTTGGGAGGATTGCTTGAGCCTGGGAGGCAGAGGTTGCTGTGAGTGGAGATCACACCACTGCACTCCAGCCTGGGTGACAGAGTGAGACCCTGTCTCAAAAAAAAAAAAAAAAAAAAAAAGTGTCTACTGTAATAATCCACTCAATAGATGATTATTTCTTTTGCTTATCTTATTACATTAGCTGGAACCTTATTATATTAGCGGTTTAAATCAGGAATGAGTGTTAAATTTTAAGCAGATTTTTTTGGGGGGAGCATCTACCAGTCTATTAGCTACATTAATAGATTTCCTAATAATGAACAATTCTTGCATTTCTTGGACAAAGCCTACGTGTGCACGAAGTAGTACTGTTGTTTTACCATACTTCTAGATTCAATATACTATTGTTTTACTTATGATTTTTGTATTTGTAGCTCTCCTTTGTGCTTTCCTAATCAAGTACTAGGATTATGCCAGCCTCAGAGAATGAGTGGGAAAGCTTTCTGAGGACTATACTCCACTCAGCACACTTTCCATTTCTATCTCTAATAGTAATACATCCTGTGACCCTTCCAGGCCAGTGTCCCATCATGATTTATCCAGGTGCAAGTCAGGTCAAGTGGAGTCCTTTCCAGGGCTCTCACTCTAAAGCTAGAAGAGAAATGGCCTCCAGGATCACGGTGCAGGAAGAATGTGGTTTGGGGCTACGATAACCATCTTCCCTGCCTTGGGGAAGATATATTCATAGGAGAATGCGCAACCAGGTAGTGAGAAGCAGATGAGAGACAGCATGGACAGAGTTAACGGTTCTGATAGCAGAGTCTTGGCTCCAGTCCCTAAGGCACTAGTTCCAGCAACTCTTCCTATAAGTCTATCTCCCCACTATCCTTTCCAGTCAAATAAGCCAATACATTCCATTTTTTACTTAAATCCTTTGAATTGGATTTCTGTCACTTGCAATGGAAAGCATTCTTAATATAAAATCAATCCCAGGAAGTATTTAGTGTTGAACCATACTGGTGTCTACACATTATTTTGAAAAGCATTTAAAAAAATTGGAAGGATAGAGAAAAGGATCTGCCTTATATAAGGCATATATAGCACATATATTAAGTATAGAATCTAGGTATGGTATATACAAATGTTCACTGAACAATTCTTCAAACTTTTCTGTACTTTTGAAATGTTTCACAATAAAATGTTGGTGGCATTTGGGAATCAACAGCACAAGTAATAAAAGCCATATTGGCATTAATCTAGACTTTAGGTGCTGATTAAAAAGAGCTCATTGTAGGACTGCTATGGGTTTAAGAAAACTGGCCCTGCATTAACGCAGCAATCATTTACCTCCCTTTGCAAAACTAGAGATATGGAGAAAAGGCAAAAAGGTGGGATGTGCAGTAAGGCAATAAATGACACTTCCCACTGATGTCTTTGCTGGAGGAATAACCTGCAGTGGAAAAAAGCTAGCCAATGTTCCTGCTGTCATAGCTAATACATGGTTGACCGATGACCATAAGGTGTCTCAAACTGAAGGGACAAACACACAGACACATGTGATATGCCTGAAGAATGTGCTTGCATCATTGAATTATTCAATGATTTAAATTTTCTCCCAGTACTTTCATGTGGCTTACTAGACCCATTAGTAATCCTAAGCAATGTAAACTTCATTCCACACAGCTACCTCCCTGGTAAAAATAAACAGTTGACTAATCCGTATCCATTCTCCTCTTCTTTCTTAGTAGAGTACAACTTTATTTGGGGCAACAATAGGTCCAGGTCCTTTGCCTCCAGAGTTGATCAATGTTAGACATACACAGAAGTCATCAAGTAGAAGCTTCCAAGACAGCTCTCTAAAGGGAACTCACTCAACAAGGAAGGAAACCCCTTCCGTTTCCGTTTCTTGTCTGACAGACGTAATGGCTGGAGTTCCTATAGCCATTCTGTGATCATGGAGCTACGGTGAATATAGAAGCCACCTGCTAAAAGACAGCAGAACACAAACATAGAAGAGGCCTGGTTCCCTGATGACTCTGTAACAGGACTGGCCTGCCTTCGAACTAGACAGACATCTTCTTAAAGTCATTATTGTTAAGCATCTTGCCAGCTGCCAAACTTAGTTCCTGATAGGCCACCTTATCTAAAATGGTTAAAACTCATGTCCAATAGCAACTCATGTCTACACACATTTCATGAATTGGTATGCATGACACTCTACAAACTAAATTCCAGAACTTCAGAAAATGTTACCCATCACAAATGGAAAATGTTATCTGGAAGTTTGTTCACTATATTCTAGTGTATACAACACTTTATTTTCCATTTTCTTCCTTTTCTCTGGCATTCTCTTAATATTTCCTTACAGAACCTGTTCTTTGTAAAGTCAGTTTCACAGGTCTTCAGTCACAAAGCATTCACAAGTCCTTTCCTTCACTTATTTGACCACTAAAAACATGCCAAATCTAAATGCAATGTGAAATCCTGAGTTGGATCCTGGAACAGAAAAAGAATGTGTGGAAAAACTGGGAAAATTCAAATAAAAGCCGGAGTAGTAAACTCCAAGTAAACAAAAATTTACTAAGTAAACAAATCTATTATACCAATATTAATCTCTTAGTTTTGATAAATGCACCAGGGTTACATGTAAGATCTTAATATTAAGGGAAGCTGCATGAAGAGTATATAGGAATACTCTGCACCATATTTGAAATTCATCTATAAATCTAAAATTATTTCAAAATTAAAAGTTAAAAACAAAAAGAATGCCAAACGAGCTGCCTTTTCTTCAAAACAGAGCAAAAAATCACAGATAACAATTTTAAATATCCAAGTTGCAAACCCTGCTTCGCTTTTCTTTCTTTTTTAAAAATTTTATGGCAAAAACAATAATTTAAGCTGTGTTACTTAAAGGGCATTTGTGTCTCATTCACTCCCCTCTCCAAAGGTCAGAACCTCAGAGAAGGCCCCACAAGCTGTGAAACACTGTTAAGATAGTATGTACTATTAATGCCACAATACTCACTAAGTAAGAGTCCTCAGTATACTGCCATCACAGATACAAGTGAAAAGGAAGTTATACAGGCCTCTAACCCTGGATCAGAAATAAAGCCATACAAGTCTAAGTAAGCATACCCTTTACAGGCACCACACCAAGCCTTCCTGGCCAGCATCCAAGTAAACTGGAGGCTGAAGCTCCACATTTTCAGGTATTCCAGGGCATTGGCTTGCTTTGCGTTTTGAGTTTTCTTAAGGCTGTGACCATCTGCACTGTAGTTATTACTTCTGTAAATCTGTAAATCCCCCAAGAGAACCAGGGGTAATGGCAGCTGGCTAACACCTGAAGAGATAACTAACCTCTGCGAGGCTTTAATTAAAGTGCTTTCTCTAGAGCATCACTATCATGAACCACTTTCCTTTTTTTTTTTTTAATTTTTGAGACGGAGTCTTACTCCGTTGCCCAGGCTGGAGTGCAGTGGCACGATCTCAGCTCACTGAAACCTCTGCCTCTTGGGTTCAAGCAATTCTCCTGCCTCAGCCTCCCCAGTAGCTGGGATTACAGGCACCCGCCACCAGGCCTGACTAATTTTTGTATTTTTAGTAGAGATGGGGTTTTTCCAAGGCCAGGCTGGTCTTCAACTCCTGACCTCAGGTGATCCACTCACCTCAGCCTCCCAAGTGCTGGGATTACAGACATGAGCCACAGCATCCGGCCGATGAACCACTTTCTTACCACCTAGCTCACAACTACGACTCTTCATTCTCTGAATACCCATGAAATTTAACATAGCTCACAGCTTCACCTGTAATTATTCTCTATTCATTCAATAAATAATTATTGGAGCAGTGTTTCATAATAGCTAACATTAGCAGTTCAAACTCAGCGAGTTCCACGTGCCAGACACCAATCTAGGCAGCAAGGGAAATAATGTGGGAAATGGCAATTAAAAATAGTCCCAGCCCCCTGGTACTTTCCAGGGGTGATAAAGAAGGTTCTTCCCCATGACCTTCTTGACAATAAAGAAATCCTACCTATGTCATCCAAGCTACCTTGGTATGGGGAGGGGGTGATCGTGGGGAGGGTTCCCCGCCCCCTTTCGATATAGGAAGATCCGTAGAATCTTTCTATAGAAGATGGTAGAAGGGACCCCAGCATAGGAAATCCTTAATCAGATTGTTTTGCTACAGCACATCCTCCAGTAGTTTCTTCGTAAAACATGCATGGGAGGTCAAATTTTGAGAACTCACGTGTGTGAAATATCTTCATCCTTTCTTACATTTGCCTGAGAGTTTGGCTGGGTGCAGAATTCTGGGTGGGAATCTATTTTCCTTCAAAAGGCACTCTTTGCTCCACTACTTCCTAGCTTCCAATCCTGCTAGAATCCTAGGATTCCTGATCCTATCTAGATTCTTTTGTCTTTATGGTGCTAGAAAATTTCATGATGCTATGCCGTGACATGGGTATCTTTATTTTAAACTGACAGGTAAAACTGTAGGTATGTATATGTGTATCTGATGTTTTGAAGAATATATATACATTGCGGAAAAGTTAAATCTAGCTAATTAACAAATGTATCACCTCACATAGTTGTTTTTGTGATGAGTACACTTAATATCCACTCTGTTTGCATTTTTCAAGAATATATCATCATTAACTACAGTTACCATGTTGTATAACCGATCTCTTAAACTTATTCCTCTACCCAACTGTAATTATGTATCCTTCAAACAGCATCTCCCCATCCCCACTATACCCTAACTATCACTATTCTACTCTCTACTTGTATAAGATCAACTTTTTTTTTTTTTCTTGACCCAGGACCTCGCTCTGTTCCCCAGGCTGGAGTGCAGTGGCATGAACACAGCTCACTGTAGCCTTGACCTCTTAGGCTCAAAAGATCCTCCCATCTCAGCCTCCTGAGTAGTTGGAATCACAGGTGCATGCCACCAAGCCTGGCTAATTTTTTTTTTTTTTTAATTTTGTAAAGATGGGGTCTCGCCATGTTACCCAGACTGGTCTCAAACTCATGGGCTCAAGCAATCCTCCCACCAGGGCCAAGATCAACTTTTTTAGATTCTACCCACATATGAGTGAGATTATGTGGTATTGGCATGGATATTTTAAAATTTATTGTGCTAGATTCTTGGCAAGTCCTTTCAATCTGGAAATGTATGTCCTTTGGTTCTAAGAAATGTCTTTTTTTTTTTTTTTTTTATCATTTCTTCATGTCTTCAAACAATAACTACTTGCTATCTCTCCCTGTTACCGACATCTACAGATCCCTAGGTCATTCTGTTAATTCATGATAATCTCAATATTCACCACAATCTTTGCCTCTCAGTGCCTTGATTCCCCCACTTCCAATGGTGGTGTCCTTTACCCTACTTCAGCTATTCCCTTCCACATTGCCCACATCCAAGCAGCTCAACACAGCTGCAGGAAAAGCATACAACTATGCTAACTAGGGTCTCACCTAGGTTTATAACTACAGACATCAAATGGGCATTAGGTGCTGCCTGGAAATTCTAAAACTTTTCCTTATTTTCAACTCATTCTTCCCCATTCTCTTGGATGAATCTGACACCTCTCTTCATTTTTAGCTGAAGACCTTCCTTCTTATTTACCTGAGAACACAGAAGTAATCAGAAGAGAACTTCCACTTTCTCTCACCAACCAGCATTTGGGTTCACATAATCTGCCACCAACGAATTGTCTGCATTGCTCCTATCTAACTTGAGGCCAACATCCCCATTTACGTACTAGATCCCATTCCACCTTACCTACTCAAGGACTTCACCCTTGCAAGTGTCTCTTCTCTTTAGTCATCAATTGTCCCTCCCTACTGCATCAGCCCATCAATTTACAAACATACTATAATGTCTGCCCATCTAAAAACAAAAAGAACTCAAACCTCATGATCTTCCAACTACAGCCCCATTACTCTGCTCTCCTTATAACCATCCTCAAAAGAATATCACTATGACTGCCTATATTCAGTATCTTCAATTCTCCTCTCATTTTCTCCTTTGTAAATTAATCAATTTATTTTTTGAGAGACAGGGGTCTTGCTATGTTGCCCAGACTGGACTTGAATTCCTGGACTCAAGGGATCCTCCCACCTCAGTCTTCCGAGTAGCTGACTTACAGGTGACCGGCTTCATTTTCTCTTGAACCCACTGCACCAAAACTGTTCTTGTCAAGGTCACTAGTGACCTCCACATTATCGAATCTAATTGTCGATTATTAGTCCTTTTTTTTTTTGACATGGAGTTTCACTCTTGTTGCCCAGACTGGAGTGCAATGACACGATCTTGGCTCCCCGCAACCTCCGCCTCCCGGTTCAGGTGATTCTCCTGCCTCAGCCTCCTGAGTAGCTGGGATTACAGGTGCCCACTATCATGCCTAGTTAATTTTTTTTTTTTTTTGAGAAGGAGTCTCGTTCTGTTGCCCAGGCTGGAGTGCAGTGGCACGTTCTCAGCTCACTGCAACCTCCG
>NW_012098210.1:2238355-2241788 GCF_000951045.1 Mandrillus leucophaeus
TTGAGAAGGAGTCTCGTTCTGTTGCCCAGGCTGGAGTGCAGTGGCACGTTCTCAGCTCACTGCAACCTCCGCCTCCCAGGTTCACGCCATTCTCCTGTTTCAGCCTCCTGAGTAGCTGGGACTACAGGCACCCGCCACCACGCTCAAACTGCTGACCTCAGGTGATCCATCCGCCTGGGCCTCTCAAAGTGCTGGGATTACAGGTGTGAGCCACCGTGCCCAGCCTGATTATTAGTTCTCATCACACTATCAACAATCTCATTCAGCTTTCGATGTCTATTTCCGATTATTCTCCCACCTCAGAGGTAGGAAACCATTTTCTCTCACAACTTGGAAGACACTGCTATGCTGTCTTTTCTTCTTCTAGTGTTCTTAATACTAATAAATGGCAACTCCATTCTTTCAACAGCTGAGGCAAAAACCGACTAGGCCTTCTTGTGTTATTGTTCCTTCAGCCCTATTTCTTCCTCAGTACTTATATCTCACCATTCTATATTATGATTTTTACTATTATTGTCTCTTCCCATTTACAAGAGTTATTTGAGGGCAGGGGACTGCCGTATTTATCTGAATCTACAGCACCTAACACAGTACTTGTTGCATTATTTATATAAAGAAACAGTGAAATTTAAGCTATTAAGTCCCAAGCAGGAACAGATCCCTCTACAGAAAAACATTGTGAAGTAGGAAAGTATATTTCAGCTAGATTTCCACTGGTTCCTTAGCATTGGTCCAGATAGGTTAGTTTATACCTTGGTAATAATTCCAAAATCCCAGTGGTGTTTCACTTTTTGCTCAACCTGTCAAGCACAGGTCACCTGGAAGCTCACTCTGGGGCCTCAACTGATGGGTGGCTGCCATTTGCAGCCCCAACAGCTACCATGACAGAAGGAAAGAGAATGGAAAACTACACAACAGAAGCTTGTACCATGAAAGGCTACACAGTATTCCCACGCATTTCACTGACCAAAAGCAACTCTCAAGGCCATACCTACCTTCAAAGAAGCAAGCAAATACAATTCTACTACATGCTCAAGAGACAGAAACCAAAAATACCTGGTAACACTGATGACTATCACATACTTAAAGAGAAGCCTCTAATTCTGAGCAACAATATTTTAATTCTTGATCTCCATTCTCCATCTGTGAAAATGAACTACCGTGCTAGAACCATACACTTGCAGAACTATCTATGGGTCTTAGGAATGTCACTTCACCAGTTAGGTTTGCCCCTTTCATCACTCAGCAGTCAGCAGCCAAGCCATATATGGGTGACAGGAAAGTGCTAGAAACATTCAATGTCAAGAGTAAGGGAAAGGCTTGAATGGGCAAGAAAAGCACGTTCAATCATGTAGAAGTGGGGAAAGGAGGGAAGCCTTCAGCAAATTTCTTTCACCAAAGGTATTGGGCAGCTAGGCCTTGGGGTTCCTTGCACTATTCCTTGTCTGAAATCAAACAAGTTTCATTCAAACCACTTGATAGAGGCTTTGGAGTGCGGGTATGATCAGTAAAGTGAGCCAGCATACTTCTGTTAACATAGAATCACTACTTTAAAAGAATAAATAAAAAGCACATGGTCATGCTACTAAAAACAAGAAAGGCAGCAGTTAAGAGACGGATTCTAAGGTAGAGATGATTTTTTTCCCCCTAAAGGTCTCAATAGACTCAAATCCAAACTCCTAAGTGCAAGACGATCTGGGATAAACCTCAAGTCTACACAGAGCCTAGATTTAACGGATGGTTGTTCTAAAGTATCCTATGCAATGTCTATACAAGTTCAAATACTTTGCTTCAGACAGTGAAACTGGCAGAAATGTTGCAAAGGATTGGAGATGGTTACCACAAGCAGTTAAACTTGGAACTGTAAAGCCCACAAGGAATTACATTGAAGGGCAGAGCAGGAGTTCAAAAATGTCACTTGACAGATTAGAAGCAATTTAGGACTCCTAAATGCAATGTTTCATTGGTATCTACCTCCCATCTTCCCTATCCTTTATTTGTTCAACAAACATATATTGGACTCTGGGATGTGGAAAGGAATGCAGGGAAGTAAAAAAGAAACAGGTTTCTAAGAATCAGTTTCTTGTTCTGCAATAATTTGGTCTAGTTAAAGCAAACAACCCCAAAAAACAGATCAGCAAGCAAAGGTAAAACATATGCCTGAAGTACCATAACAAGAATATAAGAAAAGCTGTTTTAACAGATAGACTGGCAACCTCCTTTCAAGGGAACAATACAACATTTGCTTTGCTATGTGGCCAGAATAAGAAAAAGCAAACAACAACAAAACCCTCTCCTGTTTTAATGACAGTTTACAGGTACCAAAGCTCATGGCTCGCATTCTCTCTCTCCCTCTCCCTCTCAAAGGTCTCTGCTGCAACCCCTCCATCATTCCAACCTTCACACTGCGCCGGCGCCCCACAACAGCTCCATCACAAACAATGCCCAGACTAACAAGGTCAGCACCAAAGGCATAGGGCACAGAAATCGGAAACGGATCTTCCTATATCTAAAGGGGGCGGGGAACCCTCCCCACGATCACCCCCTCCCCATACCGAGGTAGCCTGGGACTGTGTCTCTACGGTAAGGGGCCCGGCGCCCGCCGCTTTCGGGGGCTCTAAGCCTCTTTCCCCTATTTACCCAGCTTTTCCTCCTGCGTCCCTAATATCTCTACTTCCTCCCAACCTGAGCTCCCTATTGTGGAGTGAGGGGGCGTCGCGATGCAGGCTGAGGCAGGGGGAGCTGGGGATACGCGCAATAGGGGAGATGCTGTCATTATGTACGTAGGGGGTGGGGGACACTCTAAGGAAGCCGTTGTCAAGGGCAAAGGCTCTAGAGACCCACGACAGGGGGCTTTCTAGGTAATCCACTTAGGGATTCTACACAAGGGAGCTCCTGTGTGTGTGGAGGTGTGAGTTCTCTAGAGGTAGCAGTTTCTGGGGGAAACATTCCATGGGGAAGGCGAGTGAGTCATTTATAGGGAAGCCTCTGTGGGGTTCTGTGTAGAAGAATCTTTCCTGGGAGAAACGTTCTATGGGGGTGAGGACGTCATAACAGGGTCTTCACAGAGAACTGTTGTCCATAGGGGAGCCATTGTGGAGAAACCGTTGCAGGGTTGTCTATAGTGGAGCCACTGTGGGGAAACCGTTGCAGGGTTGTCTGGGAGCCATTGTGGGGAAACCGTTGCAGGGTTGTCTTTAGGGGAGCCATTGTGAGGAAACCGTTGCAGGGTTGTCTATAGGGGAGCCACTGCGGGGAAACCGTTGCTGGGGTGTCTGTAGGGGAGCCATTGTGGGGAAACCGTTGCTGGGGTATCTGTAGAGGAGCCATTGTGGGGAAACCGTTGCTGGGGTGTCTGTAGAGGAGCCATTGTGGGGAAACCGTTGCTGGGGTGTCTGTAGAGGAGCCATTGTGGGGAAACCGTTGCTGGGGT
>NW_012098210.1:2242940-2245455 GCF_000951045.1 Mandrillus leucophaeus
GCCCCCGCCTCCAGCGAAGTCTTCCGCTCCGGCGCCGGGGTCCAGCGCTCCTCCTCCGCACCCGGCTCGCTTCCCTACTCTCCGGAACGGGTGTCTTCCCGCCTCCTGCTCATCAATTCTGCACCCACCCTTCAAACGTCCGGTAGATTCCTAGCCGGCCTCGGGTTAGCATAGCAGTGCGCACCCAGCCCTGCGCAGAGCATGAGCGTTAGAGGCTCACAGGATCCCGGAAGACCCCTATAACCTTTACTGTTAAGATCCTGGTTCTACCGGTTTCTGCAGGGACATGTACAAGAAACTTGGGAAATACTTTACTGATAGTTGCCAGGCGTCATGTATATACAGGACGTATTTAATGACTATTGTCCTGCGTCCTTTGTTGACCTTGTCGGAATGCCTTAAATGTCCTATATTAATCTTTTTACAATAAATTGCAATAATTAGAGCTATTTTTCTCCCACAGTAATTGGTGCTAGATGACTTAAATTACAACACTGGCTGAAAATCCTTCCTTCACTAATGAAGATGTGGACAATCCCTATGGTGTCTCCTTCAGGTTTGTCTGAGGGAAGACCAGAAGGGAGTAGGAATTTAAAGTGCTTGTCTTTTATATTCAAGAAAGCAAAATACTTTTTTAGCTCAAGTCCGGAGCCGTGAAGAAATAACCACTATTATTTAGAGATCACTTCTCGTCGGTGCAACAGCTCTGAAAATCAGCCAATCAGCGATAGCCTCACTCCGGTAACTATGCTTCTTAGTAAATCAATGACCACCTCACGCTTCTGAAAGTCAGCCAATCAGTGACCGCTCTAGGCCTGCGACAATAGCCAATCAACAAGTGCCTGATACCAGCGACCAGGCTTCGGAAAGTCAGTGGGTATTCAACTGCTGCACTCCAGTATCCACACACACAGCCGAGTCAGTCACTCGCTCCACACTTCTGCTTGGGAAAGACAGCCAATCCCTGAAGGCGAATGTTTCCGAAACCCTTTTCTTTTCTTTCCCAGACTGAGTCTCATTCTGTCGCCCAGGCTGGAGTGCAGTGGTGCGATCTCGGCTCACTGCAACCTCTGTCTCCCGGGTTCAAGCGATTCTCCTACCTCAGCCCACCGAGTAGCTGGGACTATAGGCTCCCGCCACCACGCCCGGCTCATTTTTGTATTTTTAGTAGAGACGGGGTTTTGCCATGTTGGCCAGGCTGGTCTCAACTCTTGACCTCAGGTGATCCGCCTGCCTTGGCCTCTCAAAGTGCTGGGATTACAGGCCTGAGCCACCCCGCGCCTGGCCTTTTTTAAAGCTCCTTTTTTTTTTCTCTTTTTTTTTTCTTTTTTTTTTTTTGAGACAGAGTCTTGCTCTGTTGCTCAGGCTGGAGTGCAGTGGCACGATCTCCGCTCACTGCAACCTCTGCCTCCTGGTTCAAGCGATTCTTGTGCCTCAGCTTCCCAGGTAGCTGGGATTACAGGCCTGTGCCACCACGCCTGGCTAATTTTTTGTATTTTTAGTGGAGACAGGGTTTCGCCATGTTGGCCGGGCTGGTCTTGAACTCCTGGCCTCAAGTGATTCGCCAGCCTTGGCCTGCCAAAGTGCTGGGATTACAGGCGTGAACCGCGCCCGGCCTTCAAAACCTTTTATAAGATCAGCTCTGGCTTTGTTCAGAGAGGCTGTACCTTACAAGTACAGCTGTCCCTTGCAAGCAGAGAAGAAATTCACTTTTTTAAACATCAGCTATTGAGTTCAATGTATTGTTTTGTCCGAGTTCAAAGTTCACAGCTCAAGATTCAATTCCCAGTTACCATTTGGTATGAGTTTGGACTTATGACAGACGCAATGACACCATCATGAGATTTATCAAATACAATTCTCTCAATTCTTTCTATGCTTGCAGTGATCAGTTTTTTAGCTCAAGTCCAGAGTCATGAACAAGTAACGACCATTATTTAGAGATAACTTCCCATCGGTGCAAAAGCTCTGAAAATCAGCTCTAAAAACAATTCAACGGTGCTGGACGTGGTGATGCACGCCTGCAGTCCCAGCACTTTGGGAGGCTAAGATGAGTGGATTTCTTGAGCCCAAGAGTTTGAGACCAGCCTGGGCAACATGGCAAAACCTCATCTCTCTATATATATGTATTTGTGTATATATATTTATATATATGTATTTGTTTATTTATAATATATATTATATTTATATAATATATGTACAAAATATATTTCACATATGCGCACACACACAAATTGGCCAGGCATAGTGGCATGTGTCTGTAGACCCAACTACTCAGGAGACTGAGTTGGGAGGATCGATTGAGCCTGGGAGGTCTAGGATGCAGTGAGTTGAGATCAGGCCACTGTACTCCAACATGGAGGACAGAGTGAGACCCTGTCTCAAAAAAAAAAAATGAGTATAGGCACAGATTTGTGCAACCACCACCACAATCAATTTTAGAACATTTTTGTCAATCCAACAGGAAAATCCTGTACCTGTTAGCAGTCGTTCCCCATTTCTCCCCAACCACCCT
>NW_012098210.1:2246593-2258185 GCF_000951045.1 Mandrillus leucophaeus
CCTCAGCCTCCCAAAGTGCTGGGATTACAGGCGTGAGCCGCTGTACCTGGCATGTACCTCTTCTTTGGAGGAATGTCTGCTCGAAATTTTTGACCATTTTTACTTGGTTACTTATCCTTTTATTAAGTTGTGGTAGCTCTTTATGTAGTCTAGATACAAGTACCTTATCAGAAATATGATTTGCAAAAATTTTATCCCATTCTGTGGGTTGTCTTTTCACATTCTTGATATTGTTGTTTGAAACACAAAACTTTAAAATTTTAATGATATCCAGTTTGTCAATTTTTTTATTTTGTTGTTTGTGCTCTACATGTCATAACTAGGAAACTATTGCCTAATCCAAAGTCATGAAGACTTACTCTTACATTTTCTTACAAGAGTTTAATAATTTTGGCTCTTACATTGTAGGTCTTTGATTAATTTCAAATTAATTTTTCTATATGAGGTGAGGCAGGGATCCAACTTCATTCTTTTCCATGTGGCTATTCACTTGTCTCAGCACCATTTGTTAAACATACTATTTTTTCCCCATTGAATTGTCTTGGTACCCTTGTTGAAAATCAATTGTGTTACCCATTTTTTTATTTGTGTATATTTGAATCCACA
Organism: Mandrillus leucophaeus; assembly: GCF_000951045.1. NCBI lineage: Eukaryota > Metazoa > Chordata > Mammalia > Primates > Cercopithecidae > Mandrillus > Mandrillus leucophaeus. Next base: position 2,247,200 of record NW_012098210.1, read on the forward strand.
AATGCCAAATTGCAAGAGTGAATTTTATGACAAATTTTCTGAAGAATGTATATTTATTAAAGGAGGGAAAATCCATTTGCAGCTCTTTGTGTGATATGTAAGTGTTTATTCAATATTGAAAATGGTGGAAAGTCAGATATAAATCAGCACATACTAACGGCTCAGCATAAAAGATACGTGATTTTTGTACCAAAGGAATGGATAAAATGACAAATTTTAAAGACAAATTCAGATTGAGAAGATAAAATAATCACAGCAAAGTTGTAATGGCCTCCCACACTGTCTGTTGTCATCATTCAGCTCAACATACTGCTACCAGTAGTATTTTCTAATGCCAATATTGCAAGCAAATTTTCAAATGCCGGGACAAAATCTACTGCAATAATTTGAGATGTAATGACTCCACTTACTACTGTTGCAGTGATTATCAAAGCTCTAAATGCCTCACTGTTTTATAGCATAACCATGGATATGAGTAACCACAGTGAAGAAAAGCTTTTCCTTTGCTTATGCAATCGTTTTCTTGTGAAAAAGGCTTGCTTGTGGGGCTATTTTGTGTAGAATCCCTTCCAGATGAGATTCAGAAATGAGCAAATTGTTGCAGAGATTCTCCTAATGAATTAGGAGTTATTAAAAACTGTAGAGCTTTTGATGGAAATAATACAAATAAAATATTGGTAGATGTTTGCACAATGTTTATTCAAAATTGAAGTAAAGCTTAACTGATTCTATGGAAGCTATTGACTGTCCTGCTCATATTCTGCATAATGTTGCTCAAACAGCATATGATGTCCTTTCCATTGCCTCTGAAGCAACTGTCCTGAAATTGTTCTTATGTCAGCATTTATAATATTTGAACTGAACAATTAAGATATTTATGTAATTTTGTTGGCATTTAGTATTCCTCAATTCTCTTGCATTCAAAAACCTGCTAGCTCGCTCTCTCTCTTTTTTTATTTTTATTTTTGAAATGAACTTTCGCTCTTGTTGCCCAGGCTGGAGTGCAGTGGCACAATCTCAGCTCACTGCAACCTCTGCCTCTTGGGTTCAAGCCATTCTCCTGCCTCAGCCTCCTGAGTTGCTGAGATCACAGGCATGCACCACCACGCCTGGCTAATTTTGTATTTTTAGTAGACATGGGGTTTCATTATGTTGGTCAGGCTAGTCTCGAACTCCTGACCTCAGGTGATCCACCTGCCTTGGCCTCCCAACATGCTAGGATTACAGGCGTGAGCCACCGCACATAGCCAGCATTCTTTAACATATGGATTTGAGAGACTCCTCAGTTTATTTGAAGTACTGAACATATATTTTAATTTTAAAGAAAAAGCTCTCGGGTTAGGCACAGTGGCACGCCTATAATACCAGCTACTGGGGAGGCCACAGCGGGAGGATCCCTTGAGGCAGGAGTTCCAGACTAGTCTGGGTAACATAGTGAGACTCCATTTCTATTTGAAAATTTTAAAAATTAACCGGGCATGGTGGCACATGCCTGTTGTCCCATCTACTCAGGAGGCTGAGGTGGGGAAATAGCCTGAGCCCAGGAGTTCAAGGTTGCAGTGAGCTGTGACCTATGTACTCTAGCCTGAGTAACAGAGCAAGACCTCATCTCTCTTTGTTAAAAAAAAAAAAGAGAGAGAAAGAAAAGATCCCCAAATATCCTATTGACTTTTAAAGTAACCCATTGAGGGAAAGCTTTTTAGTAATAGGGTTATGCAAATGAAAAAAGAGCAAACAGTGTTATTGAAATACTCCAATGCTTAAGGGAACTCTTGAATGCGTTAAGTGAATAATTGATGAAGAAAAATGTAACCCTTTAAGTGTCAAGGCTGTTCTTAAAAGGGACAACATTACTTATGAACAAGAAAAAGTCTGACTTGAAGTGAATAATTATTACAGCACTTATCATGATTACCTTTTGAAATGGATTTCAACCCATCAAGAATTTTCTTTCTTTTTTTTTTTTTTTTTGACGAAGACTCACCGCTGCCTAGGCTGGAGTACGGTGGAGTCCATGATCTCAGCTCATTGCAACCTCCACCTCCTGGGTTCAAGCAATTCTTGTGCTTCAGCTTCCTGACATAGCTGGGATTACAGGCGTGCTTTATCACGCCTGGCTAAGGTTTTGTAATTTTAGTAGAGATGGGGTTTCACCATGTTGACCAGGCTGATCTCAAACTCCTGGCCTCAAGCAATCCATCTGCCTTGGCCTCAAAGTGCTAGGATTACAGGCATGAGCCACCGTGCCCGCCCAAGAATTTTATTCTCTTATATAGATATTACTGAATACTCTTCTAGCATGGGAACAAGCAGAATCCTCATATTTAGTGTTGAAGAAGAAAGGAATAGAAAATGATAATGTTCTTTTTTGTTGGGGGACAGCATTTTTAAGTTATTGATCAACAGATGAAACAATCCTGAAGAATAGAAAATCAAGTTGTGCCATGAAAGATGGTATTTGCTTTAATGAACCAAATTGGAAGAGCAATTTTCAGGGTTGTTAACTTTATCTTACAATATGTTCTGTGTATTAGTACATTCTTGCACTGCTATAAAAAAATACCTCAGACTGGGTATTTTTTATTTTCTGTATTTTATGGACTTGCCACTTCAGGGAAGACTGGGTAATTTATTAAAACAAAAAAAGAGAAAGAGACTTAATTGGCTCATGGTTCTGCAGGCTGTACAGGAATGACTGGGTAATTTATAAAGAAAAGAGGCTTAATTGGCTCATGGTTCTGCAGGCTGTACGGGAAGCATAATGGCTTCTGCTTCTGTGGAGACCTCAGGAAACTTACAATCATGGCAGAAGACAAAGGAGAAGCAGGCACATCTTACATGGCTAGAGGAGGAGCAAGAGAGAGAGGGGAAGGTGCTACATACTTTTAAACAACCAAACCTCATGAGCACTCACTATTACAAGTATAGCACCAAGGACTTGGTGCTAAACCATTCATGAGAAACCATCCCCACAATCCAATCACGTCCCACCAGGCCCCACCTCCAACACTGGGGATCACAATTTGACATGAGATTTGGTGGGGACACAGATCCAAACCACATCATTTTTCCCCAGCCCCCCCAAACCTCATGTCCTTCTCACATTTCAAAATATAATCATCCCTTCCCAACAGTCCCCTAAAGTCTTAACTCATTCCATCATTAACTCAAAAGTTCACTGTCCAAAGTGTCATCTGAGACAAGGCTAGTCACTTCCACCTATGAACCTGTAAAATCAAAAACAAGTTAGTTACTTCCAAGATACTGTGGGGGTACAGGCATTGGGTAAATACTCCCCTTCCAAAAAGGAGAAATTGGACCAAAAAAAGGGGCCACAGGCCCCATGCAAGTCTGAAATCCAGAAGCGCAGTCATTAAATCTTAAAGCTCCAAAATAATCTCCTTTGACCCCATGTCCCACATCTAGGGCACACTGGTATGAGAGGCGGGCTCCCAAAGCCTTGGGCAGCCCCACCCCTGTGGATTTGCAGGGTGTAGCCCCTGAGGCTGCTCGTATGGGCTTCTGTTGAGTGCCTCTGGCTTTTCCAGGCGCAGGGTGCAAGCTATCAGTGGATCTAACATTCTACTGCCTAATGGAGCTGGAAGACAGTGACTTTCTTCTCACAGCTCCACTAGGCAGTGCTCCAGTGGGTACTCCGTGTGGGGGCTCCAACCCCACATTTCCCCTTCACACTGCCCTGGTAGAGTTTCTCCATGAGGGCTCCACCCCTGCAGTATGCCTCTGCCTAGACATCCAGGTTTTTCCATATATCCTCTGAAATCTAGGCAGAGGCTCTCAAGCCTCAACTCTTGCACTCTCTGCACCTGTAGGGCTAACACTACATAGAAGCCACCAAGGCTTATGGCTTACACCCTCTGAAGCAGCAGCCTGAGCTGTACCTGGGCCCCTTTTAGCTGTGACTAAAGCTGGAGTGACTGGGATGCAGGGAACAGTGTCCTAAGGCTGCACAGGGCAGTGGGACCCTGGGCCTGGCCCAAAAAAAAACATTCTTCAGTACTTGGCCTCTGGGCCTATGATGGGAGGGGCTGCCAAGAGGGTCTCTGAAATGCCTGTGAGGCCTCTTTCCCATTGTCTTGGATATTAGCACTTGGCTTCTTTCAGTTTTCCTGCCTCAGCCTCCTGAGTGGCTGGGACTACAGGTGCCTACCACCATGCCCAGCTAATTTTGGTATGTTTAGTAGAGACAGGGTTTTGCCATGTTGGCCAGGTTGGCCTTGAACTTCTTACCTCAAATGATTTACCCACCTTGGCCTCCCAAAGTGCTAGGATTATGGGCATGAGCCACCACAACCTGCCTGGCTTCTGTTTTCTTATGCAAATTTATGCAGCCTGCTTGAATTCCTCCCCTGAAAATGGGCTGCACATTTTCCAAACTTTTATATTCTGTTTCCCTTTTAAATATAAGCTCAAGTTTCAAGTCATTTCTTCCCTCACACATATGAGCATATGTTGTTAAAAGCAGGTGGGCCACATTTTGGATGCTTTACTGCTTAGAAATTTCTTCTATCAGATGCACTAAATCATCACTTTCAAGTTCAAAGTTCCACAGATCCCTAGGGTAGGGGCACAATGCATCCAACCTCTTTGCTAACACATAATAAAAGTGATCCTTGCTCCAGTTCCCAATAAATTCGTCATCTCCATCTGAGACCTCTTCAGCCTAGGCTTCATTGTCTGTATCACATTAGTATTTTGGTCACAACAATTTCACAAGTGTTTAGGAAATTCCAAACTTTCCTTCATCTTCCTGTCTTCCTCTGAGCCCTTCATACTCTTCCAACCTCTGTTGATCACCTAATTCCAAAGCTGCTTCCACATTTTCAGGTATCTTTACAGCAGTGACCCACTCCTTGGAACCAATTTTCCGAATGTTTCTTCTCACACTGCTATAAAGAAATACCTGAGACTGGGTAATTTATTTTAAAAAGAAGTTTAATTGGCTCACAGTTCTGCAGGCTCTACAGGAAGCATAGTGGCTTCTGTTTCTGGGGAGGCCTCAGGAGACTTATAATCATGGCAGAAGGTGAAGTTCGAGAAGCAGGCACATCTTGCATGGCTAGAGCAGGAGCAAGAGAGAAAGAGGGGAGATGTTACACATTTTTAAACAACTAAATCCTGAGAGTACACAATCACTATCATGAGTACAGCACCAAGGGGCTAAACCACCACCACGATCCAATCACCTCCCACCAGGCTCCATCTCCAACACTGGGGATTACAGTTTGACTTCAGATTTGGTGGGAACACAGATCCAAACCGTATCATTCAGTATGCAGCCTCATATTGCTAATGTTGAGCATGTTATCTAACTAATGAATGTTCAATGGACAACTGAAATAAGTTAGATGTTACCGTTGTTGAAGCTATATTACAATGAAAATAACTATAGATTATATCTACAAGAAATTTTATAGGCAAATTTCAAAATCAAGAATCTTAATTACAGTGGTCAAAAATATAATTAGAGAAATATATAATTCAGATACTTATAATTTATTTTCTATAAGCAAAGAAATACTTTTAGTGAATGTCCCACGCAATAATTTTTATATCAGGCAATTAGGTGTAATTCTAATTTAACTGAGTCCTTGTATTTTTATTTGTTAAATCTGGTAACCCTACTAGTGGATGATCTGAGATATTGCATGTAATCGTTAACAATGATCTTTTAAAAATAATATGTAATAAGCCAGGCACGGTGGCTCATGCCTGTAATCCTAGCACTTTGGGAGGCCGAGGCAGGCGGACCACAAGGTCAGGATTTAGAGAACAGCCTGGCCAGCATAGTGAAACCCCATCTCTACTAAAAATACAAAATTTAGCTGGGCATGGCAGCATGTGCCTGTAGTCCCAGCTACTCAGGAGGCTGAGACAGGAGAACTGCTTGAACCCAGAAGGCGAAGGTTGCAGTGAGCTGAGATCGTGCCACTGTACTCCAGCCTGGGCCACAGAGCCAGACCCGTCTAAAAAAAAAAAAATCTGTAATGATCTTTTTTTTACAGAGGTATAAAATCTTTATAATAAAATGTATATTTCATTTGACAATTTTTGACAAATGTATGCAATTGTGAAACTATTACCACTTTCTCCCCAAATCAGTGCCATTCCATGACCACAGAAAGCTCTGGGAGACTCTCAATGAAAAATAATAACAAAATAACAACACACACACACACACACACAAACACACACACGTGAAAGTCAAGACCCTTTTGCAGTCAAATCCCTCACCTAACCCCAGGCAACCACTGATTTCATTTTTTTGTTTGTTTGTTTGTTTTGAAACAGGATCTTGCTCTGCTGCCCAGGCTGGAGTGCAGTGACGCAATCATAGCTCACTATAACCTCAAACTCTCAGGCTTAAGTGATCCTCTCGCCTCAGCCTCCCAAGTAGCTGGGACCACAGGTGAGTGCCACCATGCCTGGCAAATTTTAAAAAAATTTTTTGTAGCGATGGGGTCTCATTGTGTTTCCCCAGCTGGCGTTAAACTCCTAGGCTCAAATGATCCTACCACCTCAGCCTCCCAAAGTGCTGGAATTACAGGCATGAGCCTTCACACCCAGCCCTTGATTTGATTTTAATGTCTGTAGATTAGTTTTGTCTGCTCTTGAAATTTATGTAAATGGAATCAGCATATTGATTTTTGAGATTCATTCATTATGCTATATGTATCAATAATTTGTTTACTTTTATTGATAATGAGTAATATTTTATAGCTCAAATGTAACATAATGTGTCTGTCCACTTACTAGGTGGTGAACATTTGACTTGTTTCCAGTTTGAGGATATTGTGTATAAACTCCGATAAAACATGTATGTATAAGTCTTTGTGTGGCCATATGTATTCACTCTTCTTGGGTAAATAGGAGAAGAATTGCTAGGTTATATGGTACATGTATGTTTATCTTTATAAGATAACCATCTAACAGTTTTTCAAAGTGGTTGTGCCCCATTTTACACTCCCATCAGAAGTGTATGAGAATTCGGTCCTGGGGCAGTGGCTCATTCCTGTAATCCCAGCACTTTGGGAGGCCGAGGCGGGCGGATCATTTGAGGTCAGGAGTTCAAGACCAGCCTAGGCAACATGGTGAAACCCCATCCCTACTAAAAATACAAAAATTAGCTGGGTGGTAGTGACATGCACCTGTAATCCAAGCTACTTAGGAGGCTGAGGCAGGAGAATCACTTGAGCCTGAGAGGCAGAGGCTGCAGTGAGCCAAGATCGCACCACTGCACTCCAGTTTGGGTCACAGAGTGTGACCCCAGCAACACTTGGTAGTGTCAGTCTTTAACCTTTGTCATCCTCCTGCGTATGCAGTTGTGTCCCATTGTGATTTTAATTTGCATTTCTCTAATGACTGATGATGTTGGGCATCTTGTCATATTCTTATTTACCATCTGAATATCTTGTTATAAAATATTTTTAAAGTGCTCTGCACATTTAAAAAATGGGTTGTTTGTGTTTTATTACTGAGTTAAAGGAGTTCTTTATTTTAGAGTATGTTATTTCTGAGACTTTCCTGGATATATGCATTGGGAATGTTTTCTCTCATTGGTTGCATTTACATTTTCTTTTCTTTTCTTTTTTTTTTTTTTTTTTTGTCTGAGATGGAGTTTTGCTCTTGTTGCCCAGGCTGGAGTGCAATGGCACAATCTCAGCTTACTGCAACCTCTGCCTACCAGGTTCAAGTGATTCTCCTGCCTCAGCCTCCCAAGTACCTGGGATTACAGGTATGCACCACGATGCCCAGCTAATTTTTTGTATTTTTAGTAGAAACAGAGTTTCACCATGTTGGCCACGCTGGTCTGGAACTCCTGACCTCAGGTGATCCATCCACCTTGGACTTCCAAAGTGCTGGGATTACAGGCGTGAGCCACCATGCCCAGCTACATTTTCTTAAAAGTGTCTTTTGTGCAGCAGATTTTAATTTTCATGAATTCTAATTTATTATTATTACTTTTCATTTATTTTAGAGGAGAGCGTGGCTGGCTCTGATGTTCAGTGATATGGGAACAGAGAGAGGTAGGAAGGCCTGAACCAGCCAAGACACTTTACCAGAGGTAAAAATTCCTCTTCCTTCAATGCCTCAAATCAGGATCCTGAAGTTGGAAAATAACAAAAGCCTGTACAGATTCCACTTTGATTGTTTTTGGCAAGGCTATTTCATAACTACCTGTGGTGATCTAGAGGGTTTCTCAGAAGAAATGACATTTGTGAAAGGAGTCCAGAAGCTGAGTGATAATAAAAGCTATAGTTCAAAACCACGCTAAGCACACTTCATGTCATCCTCTGTGTAGCCAGCCTCCAAGGTGGCCTCCAGTGATCCTCAAGTCCTGTGTTCATGCCTTTGTATAGCCTCTCCCAACACTGAATCATGCCTGGCCTGTTACCAGTAGAGTATGGCACACATTGTGACGTCCAAGGCTTGGTCATAAAAGACATATGCAACTTCCTTGTGCTTTCCCTTGCATCATCTGTTCTAGACAAAGCAGCTGCCATTTTATGAGGACACACTCAAGCAGCTCTATGGAGAGGCCCACATGGTGAGAAACTGAGGCCTCCTGCCAAAAACCAGCATCAACTTGTCAGTCACATGACTGAACCATCCTGGAAGCAGATCTTCCTGCTCCAGTCAACCCGCTGCAGTTGATCACAGCCCCAGTGGATACCTTGGCTGCAGAGAGACCATGATCTAGAACCAATTAGCTAAGTTGCTCCTGAATTCCTGACTCACAGAAACTGATTAAGATAATAAATATCGTATGTTGTAACAAGTCACTAAATTTGAAGGTAATTTGTTATTAAGCAACAGATAATTAATACAACAGTTGTATAAGGTAAGAATGAGGTATTATCTCCACTATACAAATAAGGAAACTGAGCCTCAGAAAGGTTACGTGACTTGCCCACATTAACTGTCAGAGCAGATTTTTTTCCCTTGACAAATAATTTACATTTTATGGCAATTTCCATGGAGAGGCTAGGTGCAGTGACTCATTTCTGTAATCTCAGCACTTTGGGAGGCTGAGGTGGGAGGACTGCTTGAAGACCAGCTAGGGCCACATATTAAGACCCCCCTTTCTACAAAATTTTTTTTTAATTTTTGGTTGTTGAGACAGAATTTCACTCTTGTTGCCCAGGCTGGAGTGCAATGGCGTGATCTCGGCTCGCTGCAACCTCAGCCTCCTGGGTTCAAGCGATTCTCCTGCCTCAGCCTCCTGAATAGCTGGGATTACAGGCACCTGCCACCATGCCTGGCTAACTTTTGTATTTTTAGTAGAGACAGGGTTTCACCATGTTGGCCAGGCTGGTCTCAGACTCCTGACCTCAGGTGATCTGCCTGCCTCGGCCTCCCAAAGTGCTGGGATTACAGGTGTGAGCCACTGCAACTGGCCAAAATTTTTTTTTAATTTGAAATGTATATTTTAAATTTAAATTGCTCACACCTGCAATCCCAGCACTTTTGGAGGCTGAGGCAGGTAGATCGCTTGAGCTCAGTAGCTCAAGACCAGCCTGGGCAACATGAAAAACTCCATCTCTGCAACAAATACAAAAGAATTAGCCAGGCATGGTGGTGTACGCCTGTAGACCCAGCTAATTGGGACGCTGAGGTTGGAGGATCACTTAAGCCTGGGAGACAGAGACTTAGTGAGCCAAGATTGCACCACTGCACTCCAGCCTGGGCAACAGAGCAAGGCCCTGCTGTCTCAAAAGATTAAATAAATAAATAAATAAATACATTTATTTCCATGGAGAAACAATAAAGAGAAACATCAAAACTCAGATGGCAAACCTCCTCAGCCCTTCCTGAACCTCTTTTTCCTCCCCAGCATTCCAACATTTCTCTCAAAAAACTCTCAAGCCTGCCCAGCTTTACCTCTAGCCTACCTCTAACATTTCCCACTAAGCAAAGCAAAAAGGTGGCTGCATTTGAACTAAGTTTCGATTCCAGCTCTAACTTCAATGTCCATGTTCCTAACCACTCTGGTTCCCAGAAGGGTTTTTCTAGGAGGAAAAATAAGGGAAGGGCATTAGAAGCAGAGAAAACAACAAATGCAAAGAAGCGAGGGTTTGACAGAATCTGGCTGCCTCTGAGGGAGCAGAGGGACGGTGGTTCAGTGGGGCTAGACAGCAAACTTCCTGGGAAAGGAGGCAGCAGGGTGAGGCAGGAAAGGAGTTCGTAGCCAGTGTGAAGAAACCCATAGGCCATGCCAACAATTTTGGATTTCTCTACAACAAAAAATTTTAGGCAGGGGAGAAAGTTGCTTATATCTGAATTTCCAAAAGACTCTTTAGAGAAAGAAATCATTGTATTAAAAAGAGACTTGCACTGGAATATTTATCACAGCAATATTCACAATAATCACAAAGACAGGGATCAACCTAAGTGTTCATCAAAGGAGAATTGGATAAAATGTGGTATGTGCATATACCATGGAATACTGTAATACTTAGCCACAGAAAAGTATGAAGTCAAATCTTTTGCAGCAACAAGGATGGAACTGGAGGCCATGATCCCAAGTGAAATAACTCAGCAACAGAAAGTCAAATACCACATGTTCTCACTTATTGGTGGGAACTAAACAATGTGTACATATAGACACACAGAATGGGATAATAGACATTGAAGACTACAAAAGGTGAGAGGGTGGGAGGAGGGTGAGGACTGAAAAATTACCTACTGGGTACAATATTCACTATTCAGACGATGGGTACACTAAGAGCCGAGACTTCACCGCTATGCAAGATATACATGTAAGAAAGCTGCACTTGTACTCCATGTATATATAATAGATAGTAAAATGTATTATATATTAAAAATGTATAATATATTAAACATATATAATATTGTATATGTTATATATAACATGTCATATATTATATAACATGTTAATTACATTAACATAATATATGTTATATATTATAATATATAACATATATTTTAATACATTATTAATATATT
>NW_012098210.1:2259765-2265178 GCF_000951045.1 Mandrillus leucophaeus
GCAGGAGAATGGCGTAAACCCGGGAGGCGGAGCTTGCAGTGAGCTGGGATCCGGCCACTGTACTCCAGCCTGGGCAACAGAGCGAGACTCCGTCTCAAAAAAAAAAAAAAAAAAAGAATTTTAAGCTTGATATTATTTAATATTGCCAGGAGACCAGCCTGGCCAACATGGTGAAACCCTCTCTCTACCAAAAATACGAAAATTAGCTGGGTGTGGTGGCGGGCACCTGTAATCCCAGCTACCTGAGAGGCTGAGGCAGGAGAATCGCTTGAACCTGGGAGGCACAGTTTGTGGTGAGCCGAAATCACGCCATTGCACTCCAGCCTGGGCGACAAGAGCGAAACTCAGTCTCAGAAAAAAAAAAGTCAAATATACAGAGATAGAGAATAAAAGTGGCTACCAGGGATAGGGTGATGAGGAAGAAATTGAGAGAGATGTCAAAGGATCCAGAGTAGCAAATATGTAAAATGAACAAATTTCAAGGTCCAATGTGTGATTCCATAAGGAATATAGTTTTTTGGTTTTGGGGGTTTTTTGAGACAGAGTTCTCGCTCTGTCACGCACGCTGGAGTGCAATGAAGCAATCTCAGCACTGCAACCTCTGTCTCCAGGGTTCAAGCAATCCTCCTACTTCAGCCTCCCAAGTAGCTGGGACCACAGGTGTGCACCACTATGCCCAGTTAATTTTTGTATTTTTAGTAGAGACAGGGTTTCACCACGTTGCCCAGGCTGGTCTTGAAATTCTGGGCTTAAGCGAGTCTCCCCGCTTGGCCTCCCAAAGTGCTAGGTTTACAGGCATGAGCATTTGTGCACAGCTGAGGACTATAGTTAATAGTTCATTGTATCAGAATTTTTGCTAAATATGTAGAGTATAGTTGCTCTTGCCACTGTGGGAAAAATGGGTAACTATGTGAGATGATGGCTATGTTAATTTGTTTCGCTATGATAAATATTTTATTATATATATATATACAGGTATCTCATAACATTACACTGGACATCTTAAATATACACAATAAAATTCATTAAAAAATGAATTAGAATAGGCAATTCACAGATGAATAAACTCAACGTACGTAAATATGCTCAATATCATTAACAATGAGGGAAAAGAAAAGTTAAAACAATGAGATGTTGGCCTGGCGCAGTGGCTTGTGCCTGTAATCCCAGCACTTTGGGAGATTAAGGCGGGCGGATCACAAGGTCAGGAGTTCGGGACCAGCCTGACCAACGTGGTGAAACCCTGTCTCTACTAAAAATACAAAATTAGCTGAGTGTAGTGGCGCATGCCTGTAATCCCAGCTACTTGGGAGGCTGAGGCAGGAGAATCGCTTGAACCCGGGAGGCAGAGGTTGCAATGAGCTGAGATTGAGCCACTGCACTCCAGCCTGGGTGACAGAGCGAGACTTTGTCTCAAAAAACAAAACTAAAAAAAAAAAAGAGATACCATTATACCCATTAATTTGAGAAAAGAATTTGAAGCTTGATATTATTTAATATTGCCAGGATATGGAATGGGAACTTCCATACACTTCTATGGGAAGTATAAATTGGTATAACCACTTTGGACAGCAATTTTATAATATCTGAAGTAGAAGACACATTGGCTGGATGTGGTGGCTCATGCCCGTAATCCCAGCATTTTGGGATCATGAGGCAGGAGGATTGCTTGAGCCCAGAGTTAGAGAGCTACTGGAGAGCAGCCTGGGAAACATAGCAAGACCCTGTCTCAAAAAATATAAAAAAGATGCATATATGTCCCTAAAACCCAGAAATTCCATTTCCAAAGAAACTCTCGGCTGGGCGTGGTGGCTCATGCTTGTAACCCCAGCACTTTTGGGAGGCCAAGGCGGGCAGATTGCTTGAAGTCAGGAGTCTGAGACCAGCCTGGGCAACATCATGACACCTTATCTCTGCAAAAAAATACTAAATTAGCTTGGCGTGGTGGCATGTGCCTGTGGTCCCAGGTGCTCAGGAGGATAGTTGGAGCCTAGGAGGTCGAAGCTGCAGTGATCCGTGATTATGCCACTGCACTCTAGCCTGGGCAACAGATTGAGATGCTGTCTCAAAAAAAAAAAAAAAAAGAAGAAGCTCTTGCATATGGGAACATGTGAAGTAAAACCAAAGATGTTTATCCACGTTCTTTGTAATAGTGAAACTGGGCGGGGGGGGTGGGTGGGGATTTAATATCCATCAAGGGGGTCTCAAATGTGAAACATAAATCAAACATGGAAGAGTTATACAATGTAATATTATACAATTAAAATGAATGAATATGATTGAATCTTAGAAACACAGGGTTTAATGAGCTACAAAAGAATATTTATAATATGACACCACTAATATAAATTAAAATAAACATAACCAAAACAATACTATGTACATACCAAAGGTATAAAAACCATGAGTGGTTGTTCCGACTGGGAAGGTGAACTCAATAAGTACATCTTCATCTGCAATTTTTTATTACTTAAATTTTATTTATTAATTTTTTTTAAGAGACAGGGTCTTACTCTGTTGCCCAGGCTGGAGTGCAGTGGTATAATCATAGCTCACCGAAGCTGCAACCTCCCAAGCTCAAGCAATCCTCTCACCTCAGCCTCCCAAGTAGCTGGGACTACATGTGTGCACCACCACACCTGGCTAGTTTTTTAAATTTTTGTAGAGATGGTGCCCTGGGCTATGCTGCCCAGGCTGGTCTTGAACTCCTGGGCTCCAGCAGTCCTCCCACATCAGCCTCCCAACATGCTGGGATTATAGACGTGAGCCACCATGTCTGTCCTCAATTTTTATTTCTTTAAAAACAGGTTTGATACAAATATGACAAAAATATCAACATTTGTTCATTTGGATGATTAGTATCTAAGTGTTTGTTATTTCACCTTTTTTCTTATCAGCATATTTAAACCTTTTCAAATAAAGAAGTACTTCTGAATCACTACAAAAATATAAACACCCCCATCAAAAATGGCCAAATGATACAAAAAGCTGATTTATTGCTAGAAAAAGGGTCTTGATTCAGACCCCAAGAGAGGGTTCTTGGCTCTCTCGCAGGAAAGAATTCAGGGTGAGTTATAGAGGATCGTCAGAAAAGATCATTTGTTAAAAGCTACTCTGTTACAGAACTGGGAATTCTCAGGAAACAGGAGGAACGCGCTTTCTTTTAAACTCTTCTTATATAGGAGTCTTGTCTATGTAAAAGGTAAACTAAATTATGGTTACATGCAGGTGGGCTGACAGCATGACAAAATTTAGTACTTTGCTGATTTAAGGAAGACTGTCCTTGGCATTTTAGTGCATCACCTTAAAAATATATATTGTTATGTGATATTGGGACATGTGTACATTCTGCAGTTGTAGGAGTTTTAAAGCATTTTTTTTCTTTTTTGAGACGGAGTCTCGCTTTGTCAGCAGGCTGGAGTGCAGTAGTGCAATCTCAGCTCACTGCACCCTATGCCTCCTGGGTTCAAGCGATTCTCCTGCCTCAGCCTCCTGAGTAGCTGGGACTACAGGCACACGCCACCACGCCCAGCTAATTTTTGTATTTTTAGTAGAGACGGTGTTTCACTATGTTGCACAGCATGGTCTCGATCTATTGAGCTTGTGATCTGCCCACCCTGGCCTCCCAAAGTGCTGGGATTACAGGTGTGAGCCACTGTACCCAGCCCATTTTAAAGCATTTTTAAGCTGTTTCCTCGACTGTAAACATCTTATGACCACCGCCTGGGCGCCTACCACCACACCCGGCTAATGTTTGTATTTTCAGTAGAGATGGGGTTTTGCCATGTTAGCCAGGCTGGTCACAAGTAACTGCGATTATGGGCATGCGCCGCTGCGTCTGGCTAGTAGAGAAGGGGATTCATCACGCCGGCCAGGCTGATGTTGAACAACTGACTTCAGGTGATCCGCCCGCCTCAGCCTCCCAAAGTGCTGGGATTACAGCCATTCCTTGCTAGTTTTAAGATGGAGTTGATTTTTAAACGGTGTCACCCTGGCTCCCCTATGCTCCTGTTTCCCTAACAGATTTGTAGAGGAAGAAATACAGATGGCTCAGGAAGACAGGAAAATACATTCAACCTGAGTAGACACCAGGAGAAAGAAAATGGAAACAGCAGTGAAGTGCCTTTTTACTTATTAAGTTGACCCAACCGGCCTGGGCGCGATGGCTTACGCCTCTAATCCCAGCATTTTGGCTGAGGCGGGTGGATCACCTGAGGTCAGGAGTTCAACACCAGCCTGGCCAAAAGGTGAAACCCTGTCTGTACTAAAAACACACACCAAAAAAAAAAAAAAAAAAAAAAAATTACCTGGGCATGGGGACTCGTGCCTGTAGTCCCAGCTACTTAGAAGGCTGAGGCAGGAGAACTGCTTGAAACCAGGAGGTGGAGATTGCAGTGAGCCGAGATCACGCCACAGCACTCTAACCTGGGCAACAGAGTGAGACTCCATCTCACAAAAAAAAAAAAAAAAAAAAAATTGGCCCAACCCAAAAATAATAATAACTAATGTGGAGAAATGAACACTGATATCTGCTAAATGGAGTATAAATGGGTACAATTTTGCAAGAGGGTGTTTTGGTAAAATATATGCAGCAGGTTCTTAAACTCATTTACAATCTGTCTTAAATGTTGGATTGGTTAGGATTACATTATTCTGTGAATAAGTTTTACCTTGTAAGAGTTAATTAACAGTAATTTGACACAGGTAGAAGATATAACTTTCCATGTTGAAGGCATGGAGACTGGGGTTCACACTGATCTCAGAACCAGACCCCGTTTGAACTGTGGCCCTTTTGGCCTTCACTCTCCAGATCACCTCACGGTTCTGTTCCCGCTCCAGCCATCCATCACACATGCATTCAAGCCGGCAGGATGAAGGAAAGGGAAAAGAAAGGGCAAAGAGTAACACCAGCTGTCTCTTAAGGAAGGTTCCCGGAAGCTTCCATGTGATATGTCTGCCTTCATCTGGCATCTAGAACCTAAATGTATGGCCCTGCTTAGTTAGAAGGGAGTCCGAGAAAGGTAGTTTTGATTCTGGACAGCTAAACTATCTTGTTCGTTTTTATTCTGGGTACAAGAAGTAGGAGAGAATTCACCGGGTGCAGTGGCTCAAGCCTGTAATCCCGGCACTTTGGGATGCTGAGACAGGTGGATCACTCGAGGTCAGGAGTTCGAGACCAGCCTGGCCAACATGGCAAAACCCCATCTCTACTAAAAACACAAAAAATTAGCTGAGTGTAGTGGCGCATGCCTGTAATCCCAGCTACTTGGGAGGCTGAGGCAGGAGAATCGCTTGAACCTGGGAGGCGGAGGTTGCAGTGAGCTGAGATTGAGCCACTGCACTCCAGCCTGGGTGACAGAGCGAGACTTTGTCTCAAAAAACAAAACTAAAAAAAAAAAAGAGATACCATTAT
>NW_012098210.1:2265228-2266905 GCF_000951045.1 Mandrillus leucophaeus
CAGAGATGGGCGGATCACTCGAGGAGTTTGTGACCAACCTGGCCAACATGGCAAAACCCCATCTCTACTAAAAATACAAAAATTAGCTGGGTGTGGTGGTGGGCGCCTGTAATTCCAGCTACTTGGGAGGCTGAGGCAGGAAAATCGCTTGAACCTGGGAGATGGAGGTTGTAGTGAGTGGAGATAGCACCACTGCATACCAGCCTGGGTGACAGAGCAAGACTCCTTCTCAAAAAACAAATTAAAAAAAAAAAAGTAGGAGAGAATTGATATTAAGAAATAAATAGCAATATTTGCTGTGGGTGTGTACTTTAATTTCGGTCTGGTCTTTCACGAGCCATATATATAGCACAGAGGTCCCTAACCTTTTTGGCACCAGGGACTGATTTCCTGGAGGACAGTTTTTCCACAGACCAGGGTGGGGGGATGGTTTTAGGATGATCCAAAGACATTACATTTATTGGCCACTTTATTTCTATTATTATTACATTGCAATATATAATGAAATAAGTATACAACCCATCATAATGTAGAATCAGTGGGAGCCTGAGCTTGTTTTCCTGCAACTAGATGATCCCATCTGGGGGTGATGGGAGACAGTGACAGATCATCAGGTATCAGATTCTCATAAAGAGCATGCAACCTAGATCTCTCTCATGCACAGTTCCCAATAGGGTTTGCTCTCCTATGAGAATCTATGCTGCCAACAGGAGGTAGAGCTCGGGTGGTAATGCTGGCTCGCCTGATACTCACCTCCTGCTGTGTGGGCCCTTTCCTAACAGGCCACAGACTGGTACTGGTCTGTTGATGTTAAGGCCATCCTGCCCAGATGGCCTTAACCAGTCAGTGTGACAACACCCAGCTGTGGTGAATTTTAGTTACACTCAAATCACAGCTTCCCCTTTCTCCAGAGAACTGTTCTTGGTCTACAGCTGTCTGTCACCTTACCAAGAAATGTCAGGGAGGTTATACCTGTTCTGTGGGAGAGCAAGACAGCCAACGACTTACCAACACAAGGTCAAAAAGCCCAGCTCTCGACTCAAGTGGGACAACTCTAGTGTACAATTCTTATTCCAATTTCCTGTGTGATCAGACTAGATTCCAGCTGAAACTATACTCTTCACTCCCTCCCTGATATATATGATTCATTCCTGCTCCTTTCCTTCCTATTTTCTATACTTGTCTCACTTCTTGACATGTTCCTCTTGAGAACACACTCTTCATAAATTATGTACACAAGAATCCCCATCTTGGGCTCTGCTTCTAGAGAATATGACCCAAGACAAGCCCCCAGTTACTGGGTAGCAGGGGAAAAAAAGGAAGTTTCAGTCCTGTCCAATGACTGTAGTCTAATACGATACTTTGGTCAGTCCTTTAGATAATGCCTAGTCTCTGCGGTAGATTGGATTATTGTTCCCAATTCTTCACTCCCTCCCTGATATACATTATTCATTTCCATCCCATTGACTTTGAACTTAGCCCTAAGACTGACTTCGGCCCGTGGAATGTTAGCGGATGTGATGTGAGCCGAGGCTAAAAATCCGCCTTGTGGTTTGGTTTAGATCTTGTAATCCCATCCTCTGTCATATAAAGAGCACGTCACAGTCACGGCTGGTCCCAGAATGAGGAGACTTGTGGAGTGGACTTGAATCCTGCGCACAGCCTTGATCCAAGCCT
>NW_012098210.1:2267785-2268997 GCF_000951045.1 Mandrillus leucophaeus
CGGCTAATTTTTTTTGTATTTTAGTAGAGACGGGGTTTCACCGTGTTAGCCAGGATGGTCTCGATCTCCTGAACTCGTGATCCGCCCGTCTCGGCCTCCCAAAGTGCTGGGATTACAGGCTTGAGCCACCGCGCCCGGCCACGATTTTTCTCTTGACGACATCTTGCTTTGGAGCCTATTGATTTGCAACAAAACTCCATTGTGAATGTCCAAAACTGCAAAAAAAATTCCTCTTTGCTTATCTCCTGCAATATATCAAATCCTCCCCACCACCCTGACGGAATGGATAAGTTGTGATAGACATAGAGATGTGCGGCCCAGATCTCCCTTCAGGGAAGAACTTGCTGCCCAGCTGCAGAGAATGTGGTCAGTCCCTCCGATGGTAGCCTGTGTACAATGACTGAGGCGTGTGGAGGTATAAAAGCCTCCCTCTTTGGGGTCAACATGGGACACTTTAACAGGCAATTCTCACTCAAAACTTCCTGCCGTGTCGGCTGAGGCTTTGTTAGGCCTGCATCACAGTTTAACTTCTTCCTCTTCCCAGTTTGGCTTCTGCCCCCTTCTTTTCCATAATAAGTGTGTTTTGTTGGTTTGTTTGCTTGCTTGCTTTTTGAGACAAGGTGTCGTTCTGTCACCCAGGCTGGAATGCAGTGGCATGATCATGGCTCAGTGCAACCTCTACCTCCTGGGCTCAAGTGATCCTCCCATAGTGTTGGAATTACAGGCATGAGCCACTACACCTAGCCTTTAAATTTTTAAAGCTTTGAAGTACAGAATTGGAAAAGAGGAGACAAAACTATCTAGATTTTCAGGTGATATCAACATATACTTGTAAACTCCAAGAAAACCTCGTGGTGGATAGAAAATACTCATTTCTACACTCTCCAGAAACCTCACGAAAATGGTGTTAAAGGGTTTTCTTAACGATATAAAAGACGAAGATAAAGGATATGAACAAGGTGTACACATAAAAAATGTTGAGCTGAGTGTAGTGGCTCACACCTGTAATCCCAGTACTTTGGGAGGCCAAGGCGCATGGATTGCTTAAGCCCAGGAGTTTGAGACCAGCCTCATCAACATAACAAGACCCCGTCTCTACAAAAAATTAAAAAAAAAAAAAAATAGCCAGGCATGGTATTGCGTGCCTATAACCCCAGCTGCTCAGGAGGTTGAGGCAAGAGAATTACTTGAGCCTGGGAGGTCGAGGCTACA
>NW_012098210.1:2272498-2273365 GCF_000951045.1 Mandrillus leucophaeus
CACTTTAACAGGCAATTCTCACTCAAAACTTCCTCAAGCCTGGCTGATTCTAGTTGAAGCCAGAGAGCTGCAGCTGAACCTGTAACCTATGAGTAGAGAATCAAAGCTTACTGTAAGTCCTTTTATTTCAAGGTCGTTATGCAGGAAAAGCATGACTAATAGAGTCTTTTAAAAATAAACACTCAGATCTTTGGGTTTTTGTACTTGTCCCGTTTTCAGAGGGTATCCGGATGAACAAGCAGAGGTGGGTTTACGTGTCTAGCTCCTACTTGCTGACGTCTGTCACTGAGGAGATCTGTTTGAGCTGGGTCTGATGACTTAGCCTCTCATTGGCTTTCGTTTGCCCAGTGGACACCTCTGAGTCCTGGTTCTGCCCCCTCTGTTCCCATCCATGTGATCAGTCCACTAAGCACCGTCTGTGGCCCCAGGACAGACCTACTGACTCTCAGCATTTGCTCTACCAAGGATCATGGCAGGAGTCCAGTCGAGGCTGTAGCCCTGCTTAGCCACTCTGCACATTACTCTTAACTGGATTCAAGCAGGGCCATTCTGTATGGTGGCCTCCTTCCAGAATCCCAAATTTGGAATAGAACAAATGCCTCCTGCCCTTGAAGCCCAGTTGAATTATCAAACTACCTCTGCTTCTTCATGATTCAGTCTAGAACAGAGAGACTGGGGCCCATGTATTCCATGTTCATTCTCTGCTACCTCTCCCTCATTTTCTTCTCCGTAATACCCTCAGGCCTAGGCCTAGGTTTTGAAAGCACACTGTGGAAGAAATGCTCCAACCTGAGAGTCTTCATATGTCAAATGAGAACTAAAGGAATTTAGAAAACGATTTTCCTCTTTTTTTTTTTTTTTTTTTTT
>NW_012098210.1:2274695-2277002 GCF_000951045.1 Mandrillus leucophaeus
AAAAAAAAAAAAAAATAGCCAGGCATGGTATTGCGTGCCTATAACCCCAGCTGCTCAGGAGGTTGAGGCAAGAGAATTACTTGAGCCTGGGAGGTCGAGGCTACAGTTGAGTTGTGTTGGTGCCGTTGCACCCCAGTCCAGGTGACAGAACAAGATCCTGTCTCAAAAAAACATATTAAATGAAAAAAGCAAGATGGAGAACACTGTACCTAGCATGCTATCATTAGTATAAACAAAAGAGAGGTACAGTCTAGATAACTGAGGGGAGCAGGAGGTCCCCAGGAAAGCCTGTTTTCCAAGGAAAGAGGAGAAGCTCCTGCTGGAGGAACAGAGAGGACAGTGAGGGTGAGGGCAGCTGCTGTCCCCTAAATCTGTCACCTCCCCTTCTCTACTTTGGCAGCCATTATGTCCATGGGTCTCTGGCTTGTCTTGTGCAATACTTCCTTGTGTTAAACTCCGAGATATCAATGGGCTGATGAGAGTTCCAGCGTGAGCTAGATGACTGGACCCGTGCTTGGAATAAGAATCCCATGCCCCAGAGAGCAACACCTGCTGAGACCAACTGGGTCGGGCAGACCCTAACCCAGCAGCGCCAGAGGAATTAAAGACACACACACAGAAATACAGAGGTGTGAAGTGGCAAATCAGGGGTCTCACAGCCTTCAGAGCTGAGAGCCCCGAACAAAGATTTACCCACATATTTATTAACAGCAAACCAGTCATTAGCATTGTTTCTATAGATGTTAAATTAACTAAAAGTATCTCTTATGGGAAACAAAGGGATGGGCCGAATTAAAGGAATAGGTTGGGCTAGTTAACTGCAGCAAGAGCATGTCCTTAAGGCACAGATCGTTCACGCTATTGTTTGTGGCTTAAGAATGCCTTTAAGCGGTTTTCCGACCTGGGCAGGCCAAGTTTTCCTTGCCCTCATTCCCGTAAACCCACAACCTTCCAGTGTGGGCGTTAGGGCCATTACGAACATGTTACAGTGCTGCAGAGATTCTGTTTGTGACCAGTTTTGGGGCCAGTTTATGACCAGATTTTGGGGGGCCTGTTCCCAACAAAGACCAGCAGGACAATACTAAGCCACTTTCCCCTGCAAGCCACCCTGGACCCCCGTCTCAGTCCTAAGGAGAGAGAGACTAATGACATAAACTGGATGGTGGTCACATAAAAATCTTGGTGAGATGCTGGAAGTCTAAAGTGGTCCCTTTGAGATCGTAATGTAAGAAAGTGGCTTCAAGGCATATTTCAGCATAGAGTAACCTTGGCATTGGAGGCACTTTTCAAAAACGTAAGAGGCCATGCTAACTCTTTTCATACAACAGAGGCCTGGCAGGTGACATTTCCAGACGGAGAATGGAAGATTCTGAGAGGGACTACACAACAGTCTCCCTTAGACACTTCTAGAACATATGGGAGGCTGTGGTAGAAGGGAACTGAAAGTTCAGTGTTGATCAGGTGCACCGACTAAGCCTTTGTATTTAAAATCAAGATGACATCATAACGACCTGATTTTCTTTTTCTTTTCTTTTCTTTTTTTTTTTGAGACGGAGTCTCACTCTGTGGCCTAGACTGGAGTGCAGTGGTGCAACCTCGGCTCACTGCAACCTCTGCCTCATGGGTTCAAGCGGTTCTCCTGCCTCAGCCCCCTGAGTAGCTGGGATTACAGGTGTGCGCCACCATGCCTGGCTAATTTTTGTATTTTTAGTAGAGACAGGTTTTCACTATGTTGGCCACGGTGGTCTCGAACTCCTCACCTCCCAAAGTGCTGGGATGACAGGCATAAGGCACCGCACCTGGCCCCCCTGATTTTCTTAAAAATAAATCTGGGTTCCGGTTATTGGTAGAAACATTAAGTGACGTTGTGTCTTCTCAGTGCATCACACCAATTTGTCACATTGATGGTGATGCTAAGTGTAATCTGATGGTCAAGGTGGTGACCTTCAGCTCTCTCCATGGTAAAGATATCTTTTCCCTTTTGCAATTACTAAATAGCCTGTAGGGTGATACTTTCAAACCTTATGAATATCATTTTTCCCAACCCCTTTCATCCTAATGGTTTTACATTCCACTGATGATGCCTGCCCAAATCAATTATGAATAGACTGGTCATAAAATGATGATTTTTCCATTTCTATCATTCCATCTACATTCACAATTTGGCATTCTTTTATGAGGAAGAGCTTTCTTTTATTTTCTTTTTTGAGATGGAGTCTCACTCTGTCGCCCAGTCTGGAGTGCAGTAGTGCCATCTCGGTTCACTGCAATCTCTGACTTCCAGATTCAAGCAATTCTCCTGCCTCA
>NW_012098210.1:2281852-2282757 GCF_000951045.1 Mandrillus leucophaeus
AAAAAGGACAAAACTCACAAGGACAAAAAGAAAGCCAAAAATTTAAAAACTCACAAGGACAAAAAATAAAAAGGACAAAACTCACAAGGACAAAAGATTGAGCTAGTGATGTTGAGAATAAATATTTCAGATGTTCTAGGCCAGGTGTGGTGGCTCAGGCCTGTAATCTCAACATTTTGGGAGGCTGAGGCAGGTGGATTTCTTGAGCTTGGGAGTTTGAGACCAGCCTGGACAACATGGCGAAACCCCATCTCTACCAAAAAAAAAAATTACAAAAATCAGCCAGGCATGGTGGCACACACCTGTGGTTCCAGCTACTCAGGAGGCTGAGATGGGACATGGCTTGTGCCTGAGAGGTCAAGGCTGCAGTGAGCCATAAACATGCTGCTGTACTCCAGCCTGGGCAACAGAGTGAGACCCTGTCTCAAAAAACAAAACAAAACACATAGTTTAGACGTTCTTACCTGACACAGGTATTAAAGAAGAAATGATTCCACACTTGGGAAAATGGCAAAATTATGATTGCCTAATTCCTGAGATCTTAGGGGAACACTTTTTCAAACCCTGTTTCAATAAAAGCAGAACCTGCATCCTGGGGATTTACCCTCGTGGGACATACCAGGGGAATGAAATTCCATTGCCACAATTTATGCAATCAATCCATAACGATTGAAGAAACAGGCAGTTTTATGGTTCTATAAAGTTACAATTTAACTTTAGAGACTAATAGGTTCTGTGTTTTCATAGCCTGGTTGTGCGGTTAAATACAATGATTTTATTGCCCTGTGGAAAATAAATCAGTCTTGAATTTTACCCAGCAAGTTGTCCTTGGAATTCCTTTAACTCTAGCTCTGTTCGTTTGTGCAAGCACGTGAGGGTACACACACACACACACACACACACAC
>NW_012098210.1:2283822-2285699 GCF_000951045.1 Mandrillus leucophaeus
ATGAATAGACTGGTCATAAAATGATGATTTTTCCATTTCTATCATTCCATCTACATTCACAATTTGGCATTCTTTTATGAGGAAGAGCTTTCTTTTATTTTCTTTTTTGAGATGGAGTCTCACTCTGTCGCCCAGTCTGGAGTGCAGTAGTGCCATCTCGGTTCACTGCAATCTCTGACTTCCAGATTCAAGCAATTCTCCTGCCTCAGCCCCCCAAAGTATCTGTGATTACAGATGGGCATCAGGACGCCCGGCTAATTTTTGTATTTTTAGTAGAGATGGGTTTTCGCCATGTTGGCCAAGCTGGTCTCAAACTCCTGACCTCAAGTGATCCACCCACCTCAGCCTCCCAAAGTGCTGGGATTATGGGTGTGAGCCACCTAGCCTGGCCCTCTTTTCTACCCCCTTTAAAATTTTTGGTGTTGGCCAGGTGCAGTGGCTCACGCCTGTAATCCCAACATTTTGGGAGGCTGAGGTGGGAGGATTGCTTGAGCCCATAAGTTCGAGACCATCCTGGGTAACATAGCAGGACCTTGTCTCTATTAAGAAAAATAATAATAAAATAAAATACAATTTTTGGTTGTTTTATTTATTGTGGTGGTGGTTGTTTTGAGACACAGTCTCTCTCTGTTACCTAGGTTGAAGTACAGTGACATAATCATAGCTCACTGTAATCTCGAACTCACGGGCTCAAATGATACTCCTGCTTTGGCCTCCCAAAGTGCTGTGATTACAGGTGTGAGCCACCACATCTGGCCAAAATTTTTGGTGTTAATATCAATACAGACACACGAATTCCTTTTGATTCAATATATAATAATCCATTCCTGCATTATTCATATGAGGCTGAGATTGTCCCAGATTTTGACATGAGGCCCTCTGTAAAACGTAGATTCCAAGCCACCTTCTCCCTCTCTTGCAGTGGGGCCTGGGATTTTGCATATATAACTAACACTAAATTAACATCTGAAACACCCACTAAATCTGAGAAGTTGAGGCAAAGCCCTTGCCAAGGACCAGCTGGGGAGTTTATGTTAAGAGTGGTTTCACATCCACCAGGCAATACAGCTAAAACTTGGCAAGGGCATCCTCTGAGGCAAAGAAGGCCAGAATGCCAGCAAAAGAAGGTGTGTCTTCTGGAGGTGGAAGGGGGTGAGGAAGAAGTGAGGAGAGGTCAGGGCTGGAAAGGAGATGCTTGTGGTTTTTTCCCACCTTAGGAAGACTATAGCAGACAAGACACGTACTCATTCTTGCAACATTACAGCAGTGGTTTTTCTGAGTAATAGGAACAGTTTGCTTCTATCCCCAAAAGTGGAGAGCTCTTTGATATTTGGAACCAAGCGTTGATATAGTCAGGAAAAGACCTGGATCAAGGTCTATAAAGCACACAAGTACACACTGTCACTCCTGCTGAAAACTCCTGGTGAAATCCAGAAAAGACATGAAAGAGGGAAAGTAATACATCTACAGCAGCATCAGGAAACTGAAAAGCCAGGAGACCAGGCATTTGAGGAAAGTCCTGGACAACAGAGAGCAGGAGGAAATGTGGGATCAAAAAAGCAGAATTGGGCCAGGCTTGTTGGCTCATGCCTGTAATCCTAACACTTTGGGAGGCTGAGGAAGAAGGATTGCTTGAGGCCAGAAGTTTAAGACCAGCCTGGGCAACATAGTGAGGCCCTGTTTCTACCAAAAAATAAGATAAAATAAAAATTTTTAAAAAGTGGGGTATTGAGTTCATACATTTGGGCCTATGTCCTCTCCAAACCTCATTAAAGTAATAGTCAAAAAATAAAAAGGACAAAACTCACAAGGACAAAAAGAAAGCCAAAAATTTAAAAACTCACAAGGACAAAAAATAAAAAGGACAAAACTCACAA
>NW_012098210.1:2286404-2304862 GCF_000951045.1 Mandrillus leucophaeus
AATGATTTTATTGCCCTGTGGAAAATAAATCAGTCTTGAATTTTACCCAGCAAGTTGTCCTTGGAATTCCTTTAACTCTAGCTCTGTTCGTTTGTGCAAGCACGTGAGGGTACACACACACACACACACACACACACACGAGTTTTCTTTTTTTTTTTTTTCCTTTTTTTCTGAGACGGAGTCTCACTCTGTCACCCGGGAGTGCAGTGGCACAATCTTGGCTCACTTCAAGCTCCTCCTCCCAGGTTCATGCCATTCTCCTGACTCAGCCTCCCGAGTAGCTGGGACTACAGGCACCCACCACCACACCCAGCTAATTTTTTGTATTTTTAGTAGAGACTGGTTTTCACAGTGTTAGCCAGGATGATCTCGATCTCCTGACCTCATGATCCGCCCACCTCGGCATCCCAAAGTGCTGGGATTACAGGCGTGAGCCACCGTGCCGGGCATACATACACGAGTTTTTCAAGCTTGGGCAAACCAGCTTCTTTTGTCGACCTGATAGTTCCTTCCTTAATTAAATTAAATTTTGATAAATGCTCGGGATCTCTTGATCGCAGAATTTCGCTTTAATATTTCTTTCGGTTTTCTCAGTTCTGTCAAGGAGACAAGGGTGGGAGTCTACAAAAGGAAAACCAATTTGTGCTGTGGTGCTCCAGAAAGGCTCAAAGATAGGATTGGAGATACCACATAGCTCTGATGTCAGAGGTGAGGGCTGGTGCTGGAACAGAAGGACATAACTGAAAGTCTTGGTCCTCTTCTACCTGGGCAGAAAAGTAGAGTTTGCCTTCTGTAAAGGTTGGACCCCTGAATTCTAGGCTTAGGGAGGTCAGATATAGCTAAAGGTGAGGGTGCTGAAGCAGACATTGGGAGACTGAGTGAAGTCTGCATTCTGAACAGAGCCCCTGGCATTATCCCCTGCCAGAGCCAGGAAAATTCCATCATTGTCCACTACCTAGCCACTTCTACTTATGCTTAAACCTCCTCCCACCAGGCAGATGATAGGAAGAGCCTTATCCAGAGAAGTTGACCAGCCCAGAGAAAAGGGGTACAGAAAAATAGCTAACTGAAATCACGGTGGGGGGCTACCCAGCAGGAGATACACCCCCTGCCACGGACACCATCCAAAGCAGATAGAAAGACACTTGCTTCCACTCTTTCTGCCTTTCAGTCTCCTGCCAGTGCCTCCCAGAGGCCAAGAGAACCTGAGAAGCTTGAGTCAGACCCCTGTGAACACAAAAGGGGCAGGCAGAGTGCGTACTGTGAGGAAGCCCACACTTGACATGCCAGCTATGGTCAGACAGAGGGAGGGAGAGAAAGAGAGTCAGAGAGAGAGGAGAAAATGAGGGAGGAAATTGCCAATAAGATAATCCCAATTTCCCAGAATCCTAGTGTTACCAGAAAAAGGGGTCTGGATCAAAGATCTCAATTCAAGAGAGGGTTCTTCAATCTCACATAGTAAGGAACTCAAGGTGAGTTGCAGAGTGCACTGAGAAGAGAGAGTTTATTGACAGCTGTTCAGTTACAGAGTAGGGCATCCTCAGATAGCAAGTGGAGGAACATACCATGTTTGTTTTAAGCTTTTCTTATACAGGGGTCTTGTCTGTTTAAATACTAAACTAAGCTGACTACATGCAGGTAGGCTGACAGCATGACAAAATTTATTATTCTGTTCATTTAAAGAAAACTCTTTTGATGTTTTATTTTATTTTATTTTATTGAGACAAAGTCTTGCTTTGTCGCCCAGGTTGGAGTGCAGTGGCACAATCTCAGCTCACTGCAACTTTCACCTCCTGGGTTCAAGTGATTCTCCTGCCTCAGCCTCTGGAGTAGCTGAGATTACAGTCTCCCACCATCACACCCAGCTAATTTTTGTATTTTTAGTAGAGGCTGGGTTTCCCCGTGTTGTCCAGGCTGGTCTCAAACTCCTGACCTCAAGAGATCTGCCTGCCTCGACCTCCCAAAGTGTTGGGATTACAGGCATGAGCCACCATGCCCGGCCTCCTTGACATTTCAGTGTGTGAGTCCATCAGAGCATAACTGTTATTATCTTTCTTCTCTTTTTTTATCTTTGAGATGGAGTCCTGCTCTGTCGCCCAGGCTGGAGTGCAGTCGTGCAGTCTCGGCTCACTGCAAACTCCGCCTCCCAGATTCAAGCAATTCTCCTGCCTCAGCCACCAGAGTAGCTGGGACTACAGATGTGCACCACCACGCCTGGCTAATTTTTGTTTTTTTAGTAGAGGGGGGTTTCACCATGTTGGCTAAGCTGGTCTCAAACTCCTGATCTCAAATGATCTGCCCGCCTCAGCCTCCGAAAGTGCTGGGATTACAGGCATGAGCCACCGTAGCCCACCATAACTGTTATTGTCTTGAAAGCGTGTATTTTTATGGGTACTGGGACATCTGAACTCACTGACGGAGGAGTGTGTCCTCGTAGGTGTCTTTATGGTGTTTCCTCAACTATAAACATCTGTGATCATGGGTAGTGACTGGCAAGGAATGTGCCCTGTTAGTCTCCAGATGGAGCTGAACTTTCACTCTGGCTCTTCTAGGCTCCTGCTTCCCTAACACAAGGTCACAAGTTTCTGAATTGAAAGGTCTTACCAGGAACCCAGAACAATGAATTAATTAAAAAATATCCACACAGGCTGGGTGCAGCGGCTCACACCTGTAATCTCAGCACTTTGGAAGGCTGAGGTGGGAGGATCCCATGAGGCCAGGAGTTTGAGACCAGCCTAGGCAACATAGAGAGACCTCATCTCTACAAAAAATTTAAAACATTAGCTAGGCGTTGTGGCATGTACCTGTAGTCCTAGCTACTTGGGAGGCTTAGGCAGGAGGATTGATTTAGCCCAGGAGTTTGAGGCTGCAGTGAGCTATGATTGCGCCATTGTACTCCAGCCTGGTGACAGAGTGTGACTCTGTCTCAAAATACATATATATATACACATACACACACACACAGAAATTAGTATGAACTCATATTTATGTGTGTGTGTGCATATACACACACCCACAGATGGGTAAATACAGAAATAACTTTAGAAATAAATGTGTGTCTAAATGGATTAGTATACACATACATATTATTCTAACTCTCTGCTAAGATACCCTGGGAGCAGTGACACCCAATAAAACAATAAAACAGTGCCCAGATCTTGGTTTCTAAACCAAGAATGGTTTCTAAATACCATTTTCTGATTTTAAAAAACCAGGGCTTCTTGAAAAAATGACTGAAGTTATTTCAAGGCAAGGAAAATACAGGATGAGCCCAGAGCACCTTACAGTACCGGAAGGCAAGGAAGTACTCGAGAGAAAAAAAAAAAAGTCAGAGGAATACCAGGGCCAACTGTGAGGAGTTTTCAAAGCCAGATCAATTTGGGAACCAAAATAAATAATGTGGTATTGGATTATAACCTAAAGTGTAAATAAATATATATGAGGCCATATTTATATACAGAAAATGATTGAATAAATAAATGACAGAAAAGGGACAAATTTCCTTATAGAAGAATTTCAAATAACGTAAGTAGCTATGCTCTCCACCTTGCAAAAAGTAGTTTGCTTCTTCTCCCCTACCCCTTTGAGGGTAGACTGGACTTTGTGGCCCACTTCCAAATAACAGAATATGGAAGTAGGAAAAATGGTAACTGTATGATGGAGAAACCTGGCAAATACCACCTTAACCAAGTGATCATGGTTAACGTCATCCTTAATAAGAGTATATCACTTGTGCTATTCTTCTCGAAATCCCATAAGCCCAGCCTAGTCCTGAGAAAAGAACCAGACAAATGCAAACTGAGAAACATTCTACAAAGTGCTGGATAGTGCTCCTCAAAACTGTCAGGGCTATGAATACAAAATAAAACTGGGAAACTATCATAGACCAGAGGAGACTAAAGGGACATGATTAATAAATGCAATGTGGTGTCCTGGATTGGATCTTGGAACAGAAAAGGGGCATGAGTAGAAAAACTGGTGAAATTTGAATGAGGTCTGGAGTTTAGTGAATAGTAACACACCAATATTGGTTTTTTAAATTTTCACAAGTGTATCGTGGTAATCTCATATGTTAACATTAGGGAAAACTAGGTGAGGGGTACACAGGAATTCTCTATATTATCTTTGCAAATTCTCTGTAAATTTTTTGGAGTGCAGTGGTGCCATCACAGCTCACTGCAGCCTCCATCTCCTGAACTCACGTGATCCTCCTGCCTCAGTTTCCCAACTAGGTGGGACAACAGACTTGCGCTACTACACCTGGCTAATTTTTTTAAATTTTATTTTTTGTAGAGACAGAGTCTCACTATGTCGCCCAGGCTAGTCTTGAATTCCTGAGCTCAAGTGATCCTCCCATCTTGGCCTCCCAAAGTGCTGGGGTTATAGGTGTGAACCACCGCACCCAGCTGTAAATCTTAAATTATTCCAAAGTAAAATGTTTATTCACATAAACATTTAGTGGCACAACACATAAAATTTCAGAATATTAGAAATAATGTATTGTATGAGCTTCCGGAGAAGAAAAAAAAGTAGGTCACATTAAAACCACCAGGAAACAAAATGGCACCAGATTGCCCATCAGGAACCCTGAAGCAATCCCCCACAATCTGGGAGAAATTACAGTCACCTATATGCCTCAGCCTTGAGCAGGGCAACCCCGTCACTGCATAGGTCACGTACTGCTTAGCCCCAGAGGTCACCCTGGACTTCGACATTAGGGCGGCCCTGTGTGAACTATGTTTGCATAATGATAATAACATAAATGCTAAATACCAGTTTAATAAGTATATATTATAACTATTATTTACTGAGAGTGTGCTTGTAGGAGTAAAAGTACGTGAGTATGTGAATGTGTCCGTGTGGTAGGGAACAAGATAGTGCAAATTAAGTTTATATGGTAGGGAGTCAGATAATATTTAAGAATGAAAAATAAAAAAATAGGACTTCCGTATCTCGTAGAAAACATAGGTAATTGAATCAATTTTATAATGAAACATTTAAGAATGCTTAAGTAGCTATCTATTTGTCTCTAGTTCTCCATTTATCTATCAAAATCTATCTATCTATTTATATCCCTGAAAACATTGAGCTAAAAATGTAAGGGGAAATACTGAGGCCAAATTTTTCTGTTTTGAGCGCAATATCAAAGTACCAAAGCTGCTTCTGTCTTGCTAATACTGCATACTTGGGCTTTTGTTCAGTGGTGTTGGGAGGCAGGGCAAACTGATGAAAGTAGAGACTTAGGCTGGGCACAGTGGCTCACGCCTGTAATCCCAGCACTTTGGGAGGCTGAGGCGGGTGGACCACCTGAGGTCAGGAGTTTGGGACCAGCCTGGCCAACATGGTGAAACCCCGTTTCTACTAAAAATACAAAAATTAGTTGGGTGTGGTGATGGCCGCCTGTAATCCCAGCTACTTGGGAGGCTGAGGCAGGAAAATCACTTGAACTCAGGAGGTGGAGGTTGCAGCGAGCCAAAATGGAGCAACAAGAGTGAAACTCTTATCTCAAAAAAAAAAAAATAGACGCTTAGGGCTTGCTTAAGGTGGGTAGCCTCAAAGACCCTGTTCAAATCAAGATGGGATCTCCTAAAGGCCTATACTCTGAGAGTAAGGGTAAACCAGAACTAAACTTGTTCCCTTCCACTACCCCAGCAGACTTTGGAGAAGGCTGTCTTGGTCCTGAACAAAGAGAAAAAAAGATAGGAGAAACAAACAAACAAAAAATCTGTCTTTGAGAATTTGTGGCTACCGATCAGTCCTGACTTGTACCCGGAACAGTCTGTGCTACCTGGAGGGGACAGCTGTGAACTTGGTTTGAGGAAGTCATCGAGTGATGAAACAGAAGTAAATAGAAGGTCTCTTTGGAACTTGATATATCCATTCTGGGCCTTAGGGAGCCTAAAATAAATTTTCAAGGGTGATGACCAGCAGGAGGTCAAAGATAATATAAAAGAAAATCAGATAACATGAGAAAGAAACAGCAGAAACAACCATCTCTAGAAACAGATTCACACAGACTTAGGATATTAGAATTGTCAGACAGATTATAAAAAGTACACTAACAATATTTAAAGAAATAAATGAAAAGCCTGAAAAATATCTATAAGGGATAGCAAATGCTAAAAGTTGACCAACAAGTTTTAGAAAAATATCAATTAAAGTTTCTAGTAAATAAAAACTAGAATGACTGAAGTTATTCTATTAAGTTATTCTAGTAAATTTTAGAATTTACTAGAATAACTACTAAAAATTGTATTTACTAGTAGTAGAATAGTAATATTATAATAGTAATATTGATAGTATTATATTAGTATATTAAACATTACATTTACTAGTAATATAGTATTATATTTACTAGAATAACTAACAATTTTCTAGTAAATGTTAGTTTACTAGAATAACTGAAGTTATTCAGGTATTAGAGTTTCTAGTAAATAAAAACTGGAATAACTGAAGTTAAAAGCTCAATGTATGCTGGGTGTGGTTCATGCCTGTAATCCCATTGCTTTGGGAGCCCAAGGTGGGAGGATCCCTTGAGGTCAGGAGCTTGAGACCAGCCTGGGCAATATAGTGAGACTCCATCTCAAAACAAAAAACTAGCTAGGCGTGGTGGCACATGCCTGTAGTCTTAGCTACTTGGGAGGCTGAGGTTGGAGGATTGTTTCAGCCCAGGAGTTGGAGGCTGTAGTGAGCCATGATTGTGCCAACAGACTTTAGCTTGGGAGACAGAGTAAGACTCGGTCTCTAAAAAATAAAAAATAGAATTCAGTAACAGATACTTTGTCCTCTATAGACTATAACTAAATGAAAGTATAAGAGGTGTGTTTCTGGTAGAAAGAAAATGATCCTAATATAGAAGACCAGAAATGCAGAAAGAAATAATGAGTAACAAAATGGAACATATGTGGGTAAATGTAAGTGTAAATTGTGGGTAAATATTAATGTACATTGGTCATTTAAAATGATAGTCATGATGTTTTGTTGGATAAAAACTGTATGTAGGCCGGGTGTGGTGGCTCATGCCTGTAATTCCAGCACTTTGGGAGGCCGAGGCAGGTGGATCACAAGGTCAGGAGATCGAGACCATCCTGGCCAACATGGTGAAACCCTGTCTCTACTAAAAAAGATATAAAAATTAGCTGGGCGTGGTGGCACGTGCCTGTAATCCCAGCTACTCGGGAGGCTGAGGCAGGAGAATTGCTTGAACCATGGAGTTGGAGGTTACAGCAGTGAGCTGAGATCACACCACTGCACTTCAGCCTGGTGACAGAGCGAGACTCAGTCTCAAAAAAAACCAAAACCAAAAACAAAAAAATTGTATGTATATGTGCAACAATGGCCATACGTCAGGTGTGTGTAAAAGGACTTAAAGTGTTTTGAGGTCCTTGCATAGCCCAGGAGGAGGGTTAATGGATCAATTCACATTAGACTGAATAAGTCAATGATAAACATTGTAATTTTGAGGGTCACTGCTAAATTACTAGAAAAAGATTGTTTAACATTCAAATTAGCAGAAACAAAAAATGGAATAATTAACTACATTAATCAGTCAGAAGGAAAGAAAGGAGAGGAAAAGGTGTTAAAAAGCTGAGACAGGCCAAGCACAGTGACTCACAGCTGTAATCCCTGCACACTTTGGGAGGCTGAGAAGGGAGGATCACTTGAGGCCAGGAGTTTGAGACCTGCCTGGGCAACATAGCGAGATGCTGTCTCTATATATTAAAAAAGAAAAAGAACTGAGACAAATATAAGACTCATAATTCACAATGATAAAATGTCATTTTGGCTGGGTGTGGTGGCTCACACCTGTAATCCCAGCATTTTGGGAGGCAGGTGGATCACTTGAGGCCAAGAGTTCAAAACCAACCTGGTCCACATGGTGAAACCCTGTCTGCTAAAAATATGAAAGTTAGCTGGGTGTGTTAGTACATACTTGTAATCCCAACTGCTCAGGAGGCTGAGGCATGGGAATTGCTTGAACCCAGGAGGCAGAGTTTGCAGTGAGCCGAGATCACGCCACTGCACTCCAGCCTAGGTGATAGTGAAAGACTCCGTCTCAGAAAAAAGACAATTTTCCAGGAAGATGTAATAACTCTAAATTTGTAGGCACCTACTAGTATCGTCCTCAAAATAAAATGCTAAATCAACAGAACTAGAAGTAGAAACAGATATGTCTATGATCATGGTGAGACATTTTAACATACTTCTTGCAGAAATTGACAAAATATATCTACAAGTTTGTTGTTTGTCATTCTTTCTTTCTGCCTATTCTTTTCCTATCCCCTTTCCCTTTTCTACTCTGAAATACAGGGAATTGCATGTCCTAGACTTTGGTTCAGCTGATAGGGGCATTCTCAGAAAACTGGCAGGTAGAGGGGGGAAAACCATTTTCTCTCTACTTTGAGTGGTGTGTGTATGTTTCCTCCACAGCCCCAGCTTCCACCTATAAAAAAAAATTAACTAGAAAACAAGCATACAAAAGAGAGGATTAATGAAGCCACACCTTGGTTCTCTGAAAAGACTAATGAAATTGACAAACCTTTTGAGATCCTCATCAAGAAAAAAGACAACAGTCTCAGGAATATAACAGGGCCATCACTTCTGATCCTATAAATTCTAAAACCTAAAAAGAGGATATTATGAACAAATTTTATACTAGTAAATTTAAAAATTAAGGTGGAAATCCTAGGGAAGATACAAAAATGATACAAGAAAAAATAGAAAACTTGAAAAACTCCTATAACTTTTAAAGTCCTGAATTCATAATTTAAAACTTCTCTTCAAAGAAAATTTAAGGCTCACATGGCTTTACTGGCAAGTTATATTAACATTTAAGGAATAAATAATTTCAGTCTTACTCAGACTCCTTCAGGTAATAGAGAAAAAGCATTTCCTTAATCACTACAGTAATGGAGCGTGATATTGCAATGCTCAAGGTGGGAGGACTCGTTCTACCAGGTACTAAGACTTACTAAAAAGTTAGAACCTGGGTGTGGTGGCTCATGTCTGTAATCTCAGCACTTTGGGAGGCCAAGGAGGAAGAATCACTTGAGCCCAGGAATTTGAGGCCAGCCTAGGCAAAACAGCGAAACCTTATCTCTACAAACAAAACAAAACAAAACAAAAATACCCATAAAAATTAGCTGGGCAAGGTGGTGAGTGCTTGTGGTCCCAGCGATTAGGAAGGTTGAGGTGGGAGGATCACGTGAGCCTGGGGGGGGTGGAGGCTGCAATAAGCCATGATCACGCCACTGCACTCCAGCTTGAGTGACAGAGCGAGACGCTGTTTAAAAAAATAATAGTAATAAAATACATTTTAAAAAGTTAGTACTCAGCCGGGCGCGGTGGCTCACGCCTGTAATCCCAGCACTTTGGGAGGCCGAGGCGGGCGGATCACGAGGTCAGGAGATCGAGATCACAGTGAAACGCCGTCTCTACTAAAAATACAAAAAATTAGCCGGGCGCGGTGGTGGGCGCCTGTAGTCCCAGCTACTCGGGAGGCTGAGCCAGGAGAATGGCGTGAACTCGGGAGGTGGAGCTTGCAGTGAGCCGAGATCGCACCACTGCACTCCAGCCTGGGCGACAGAACTAGCCCCGTCTCAAAAAAAAAAAAAGTTAGTACTCAAGACAGTATGGTATTGGTGTCAAGATAGACAACTAGACCATATATAAACAATTTATGACAAAGATGGCTCTGCAGAGCGGCAGGGAAAGGACAGCCTTTTCGGTTAAATGGTGCTGAAACAGAAAAGTTGATATGGAGAAGTGGTTAGACAGGTGATGGAAATCTGAAAGATCAAAAAGAAGATAAGGTAACCCAGAGAAAAGTAACTCCAGTCTCTTCTAGCATTTAGGGAGCAAAAGTAGGGGAGGTGGTGCCACGAGACTCTAAGAGCACTGAGAAAGGAGCTGGACCCAGGGAGGAGGAGCAAGTTGCCAGAGCTTCAATTTTGAAGGAGGGGCCTCCACTTCAAAGAGGAAGAAGACAAGAGAGAAGAAAGAGGAAAAAGAAGAAAGACTTCTTTCTGCTGCCTTCTGATCTCCTGCCAGTGTATCTCTTCCTGGAGAGCCTAATGGGAAACAATCAACAACGAAGCCTGAGAAACACAGTTCACAGGCCCTTGGTCCCAGCGTTCACAAGCAGAAAATGGAAAGTAAATTATCGGCACAGTATCCACATGGAGAAATGAAAATTGACTTCTTTCTCATACCATAGACACCATAACATCTAAATATTAAGGGCAAACAATGAAATGTTCAGAGAAAAAAATGTAGGAAAAATGTTTCACTATCAAAGAGTAGACAATTTTTTTTTTTTTTAGATGGAGTCTTTCTCTGTCACCTAGGCTAGAGTGCAGTGGCACAATCTTGGCTAACTGCAACCTCTGCCTCCTGGGTTCAAGGGATTCTCCTGCCTCAGTCTCCCGAGTAGCAGGGATTATAGAGGTGCACCATGACGCCTGGCTAAATTTTGTATTTTTAGTGGAGGCGGGGTTTCGCCATGTTGGCCAGGCTGGTCTCGAATTCCTGACCTCAAGTGATCTGCCTGCCTAGGCCTCCCAAAGTGCTGGGATTACATGTGTGAGCCATGGCGCCCAGCCTGACGAATATTTCTTAAACAGGTCACAAAAACCACTAACTATAAAGGAAACAATAAATTCAAGGACATAAAAATTAAGAATTTTTTTGGGGGGGACAGTGTTTTGCTTTTGTCCCCCAGGCTGGAGTGCAATGGTGCAATCTCGGCTCACTGCAACCTCCGCCTCCCGGGTTCAAGCAATTCTTCTGCCTCAGCCTCCTGAGTAGCTGGGATTACAGACATGCGCCACCATGCCTGGCTAATTTTGTATTTTTAGTAGAGACAGGGTTTCTCCATGTCGGTCAGGCTGGTCTCGAACTCCCAACCTCAGGTGATCCGCCTGCCTCGACCTCCCAGAGTGCTGGGATTACAGGCGTGAACCACCATGCCAGCCATTTTTTTTTCTTTTTATCTTTTTTTTTTAAGAGAAGTGTTCTCCTCCTGTTGCCCAGGCTGATCTAGAGCTCCTGGGCTCAAGCAATCTGCCTGCCTCAGCCTCTCAAAGTGCTAGGATTACGGCGTGAGGCACTGTGTCTGGCCCTGAAAATTAAAAACTTATGCCCACCAAAAGATGCCATTGAATAAAGAGGTAAGCCAGAGAGTGGAAGATATTTGCCATACGTACACCTGAGAAAGGACTTATATCCAGAATACCTACCCATTTTTCTATTGAGTTGTTTGCCTTTGTCTAATTGATTTGTTATTTATTTATTTATTTATTTATTTTTATTTTTATTTTTTGACATGGACTCTCGCTCTGTTGCCCAGGCTGGAGTGCAGTGGTGCAATCTTGGTTCAATGCAACCTCTGCCTCCCAGGTTCAAACGATTCTCCCGCCTCAGCCTCCCGAGTAGCTGGGATTACAGGCGCATGCCACCATGCCAAGCTGATTTTTGTATTTTTAGTAGAGACAGGGTTTCACCATGTTGGCCAGGCTGGTCTTGAACTCCTGACCTCAAGTGAGCCACCCACCTTGGCCTCCCAAAGCGCTGGGATTATAGACATAAGCCACAGCACCCAGCCAATTTGTTAATGTATTTAAAGTCAAGAATTGGCACTATAGGCCAGGCGTGGGTGACAAGAGCAAAACTCTGCCTCAAAAAAAAAAAAAAAGAATTGGCGCTATAAGTATGTTCCTTGGAACTACGGATGTAAATGCAAGGAGAAATAATTTTAGCACTCACCTTGGGTGCGACTGGGAAAGGGAGTTCTTTTCTTCCCTCCCCTCCCCTTCCCTCCTATCCTCTTCCCTCCCTCCCTCCCTTCCTCCCTTCCTCCCTTCCTTCCTTCCTTTTTCTTTCTTTCTTTCTTTTTTGAGACAGGCTCTTGCTCTGTTGCCCAGGCTGGAATGCAGTGGTATGATCAGGGCTCACTGCAGCCCCAACCTCCTGGACTGAAAGAATCCTCCTGCCTCAGCCTGCTGAATAGCTGGGACCACACGTGGATGCCACCATACCTGCCTAATTTGTCATTCTTTTGTAGAGACAGCGTCTCACTTTGTTGCCCAGATGGGTTGCTTTTCATTTTGAGCTTCACAGCACTATTTTACTTTTTAAACCATTTTCATTTGTTGCTTTGGTAAGAATTAACAAATAGAAATCAATTTTTAAATTATTGAAAAAATAAAGAAAAATTGGCAGAATCAGACTAATGAAACACAAGACCAGAGAGAATCAAAACATACCTGTTAGAAGTGTAGGATCAAGTAAAAAGCAGGGCTTCCCAATGAAGTGAACTGACAATCCCAGCACTTTGGGAGGCCAAGGCAGGCGGATCACCCGAGGTCAGGAGTTCGAGACCAGCCTGGCCAACGTGGTGAAATCCTGTCTCTATTTTAAAAAAATACAAAAATTAGCCAGTTGTGGTGGCATGTGCCTATAATCTTAGCTACTCAGGAAGCTGAGGCAGGAGAATGGCTTGAACCCGGGAGAAGGAAGTTTCAGTGAGCCGAGATCGCACCACCGCACTCCAGCCTGGGCGACAGAGCAAGACTCCATCTCAAAAAAAAAAAAAAAAAAAAAAAAAAAGAAAGAAAAAAGAAAAGAAAAGAAAAGAAAAAAAGCTAACCAATATTTAAACAACAGGGAATGGTTACATGCATAGAAGAACAGATGAATGGAGCAAACTGCATAATCAAGAAACAGGCCCACAAGAAATGTAGAATTTAGCTTTAATGAATGCAGCCTTTCTAACTGTTGGGAAAAAGACAGTACTCAATATATGGTTTGGGGACAACAGGTTTTATATATGGGAAAAGATTTAAGTTAGGTTTCTACCTCATACCGTCAATAAAAATAAATTCTAGATGAAATATAGATCTAAAATGAAAATATCAAAAATTCTAAAAGCAAGTATATGAGAGGATTAAAAACTAAAATTCAGAGGGAGGAAAGTTTTCATAAGTGAGACACGAAAGGTTGAGATGAATATGACAGCTGTTCAATACTTACAGGCTTTTCCTTCTTCCATTCCTCCGTGACAAAACTCTTTGCCTGATCCAGACACAGGAATGAAAATATACGATACATGTCAGTCAGAGTGCTCAATCTGGCTCAAAGACTCTTCTGGAATTCCTACACCCAGTCTGTCATGAGAGTCTCTCTGTTTCCCTTCCTTTGAAATCATGAACTATAAGAATATGGGCCATATTTCCAACAAGGTGAAGGGAACTTCAACAGAAAAGAAGCCCAGAGAACTGAGAGATTCAGAGAGAAATAGTTCTGTTTCTCTTTTCCTTTTCCTTTTTTTTTTTTTTTTGAGATGGAGTCTTGCTCTGTCACCCAGGCTGGAGTGCAGTGGTGTGATCTCGGCTCACTGCAACCTCCACCTCCAGGGTTCAAGTAATTCTCCTGCCTCAGGCTCCCAGGTAGCTGGGATTAAAGGTGTGCGCCACCATGCCCGGCTAATTTTTGTATTTTTAGTACAGATGAGGTTTCACCATATTGGCCAGGATGGTCTCCATCTCCTGACCTCGTGATCTGCCTGCTTCGGCCTCTCAAAGCATTGGGATTACAGGCGTGAGCCACTACGCCCGGCCCTGTTTTTCATATTTATTTATTTATTTGTTTATTTGTTTAGAGACAGAGTCTTGCTCTGTTGCCCAGGCTGCAGTGCAGTGACCGATCATAGTTCACTGTAGCCTCAAACTCCTGGGCTCAAACGATCTTCCTCCCAAGTTGCTGGGACTATAGACAAGACCCACCAAGCCCAGATAATTTTTTTTTTTTTTTTTTTTAAGAGACAGGGTCTGGCTCTGTTGCTCAGGCTGGTCTCAAACTCCTGGCCTCAAATGATCCTCCTGCCTCAGCCTCCAAACTGCTGTGATTACAGGTGTGAGCCATCACGCCCAGTGAGAAATAGCTCTAATGATACGGTTGGAATTATGATTCTGGTTGTGGCTTAATACTAAATAACTCCAGAATTCTCAATTTTGTTACCAAAAATTGTCTTTTTATTCAAATCAGATTGAGTTGGGTTTCCATCACCTTCAGCTCAAAGAACCACATCTGATAATCCAAAAATGATGTTGGTTAGCTTGTTAATTTAGACCGCATAAAACTACAGCTTTCTCAACAGTGAAAAATAGCAATAAACAAAGTCAAAGGTATGAGATGGAGTGGAAGAAATTACTTACAGCAAACAATGGACAAAAAAAGATCAATGTCTGGACTAGGCATAGTGGCTCACACTTATAATGTCAGCACTTTGGGAGGCCAAGGTGGGAAGATTGCTTGAACCCAGGAGTTTGCCTGGGCAACATAGGGAGACCCCATATTTACAAAAAATTAAAAAATTAGCCAGGCATGGTGGCGTGTGCTGTAATTCCCACTACTCAAGAGGCTGAGGCAGGAAGATTGCTTGAGCCTGGGAGATGGAGGCTGCAGTGAGCCATGTTCATGTCACTTCACTCCAGCCTGAGCAACAGAGCAAGACCCTGTGTCAAAAAAAGAAAAGAAAAAAAAAAATCAGTGTCCAGGATATATAGAGTACTTCCAACTCAATAGGGAAAAAATAAGATGACTCAAAGGAAAGCCGAGAAAACAAAAAGGGTATTGTGGCTGTCAAAGCTCTTTCCTTTAGGAATGATAAAGCTTAACTAAAGTTGAAAAACAAACAAAAAAAAAGGTGGTGGGGAGTGCATTTGTTGGTTCAATAATTGAATGAGAACCCAGGGGAGCAGTATGCTTCAGAAACAGCAGGATCCTGGTTCTTAGACACTGCTCACAGCAATTGCTTGCTCTCTCTTCCTCTCTTGGTTCTAATTCTTTCCTTTTCATGAGTAGGTTTTATTGTCACCCAGTCTCTCCACATGGCAGTAATGTATTTTCCAGCAGCTTCAGGCTTACCATCATTGCCGTCTATCAGAACTGTTTGGGTTGTGAGTGTTATAAAATTCATTCTAAATTAGCCTAAACAAACAAAATAAGAGAACTTACCAGCCTGTATAATCAAAGACGTGTAATCTAGGATAGGGTTGGCTTGTAGGGGAGCTTAAGCCAAGAGCTTCAACAATGTCAACCATTTGGGCTTGTTTCACGACCTCCATTAGGAGCCTGCCTGCTGCTGTGTTTGTTGGCTTCATTCTCAGAACAGTCCCTCATGTCACCTTCCAGCAGCCCTAGTTTCTTCTCATCCTTGATGCTCTTAGTCCAGGGAAAAAGAGTTTTTCTCTCTCTTAACAATCCCATATTTCAATGGCTCTCATTGGGACACAAGGCTATGCAAACAATCTCTGTGGCCACGGGAACATGATTAATCAGATGTGGGTTACATGCCCAACTATGGGCTCAAAGATAATTCACCTCCACCCAAAGTAGAGGAACTGAGAATGAGAGGAAGGTAGCTCCCTCCCCTTTCCTGCACAATGGGTGTAGTGTTATCAGGGGTGAAATATATGTTAGGGAGTAAAATTAACCTACACCTACCACAATTTGCATGTAGCTCATAACCTTAGAAAGAGACATACCTGCTTCTTCCCAGAGTCCGTATCAACGCCCCAGAAGGCTGTAGCTATTTTGGGGTCATGTGTCTTCCTCTGGGTCAAGCCATCATTGTGTCCTACTGAAGGGGTGTCTTTGGTTGGGCATCTTAAAAGCAGAGCCTGAGACAGCAAATTCACTGCCCTTGATTAATGGAGGGAGCGCTCTCAGGAAAAACCCGTGATGGAGTGAGAGACACAGGATAGGGCAGGGGAAGGAGTTAGGTGAAGATGAGTCCAGCTGAAGTCTAGCTTCAGCCTGATCCCTAGAAGAGCTCTGAAGTATCAATTGACCTTATCTTTGTCCCCCAGTAAGGCAAAGGGGGCTGCCTTTTGTACCCCTTATCTTTGGATGTGGAATGTCCCCCTGAGGGATAATCTTTCAAGCAGAGTGACCCTCTCCTGCCGAGGGCAATTTTCTGATGAAAGGTGCAGCTGTGAGCCTCTGGCGGCCGCAGGCAGCACTTAGGGGAACTAGGGGCTGAGTGCTAGGGTGAGTAAAAGGGATCTGACTGGGCCTCCAATGGTGCCTACCACAGTGAACTAGCGATATTGATCTGCTGGGGACATTTGTCAGTTTTGTGACAGGGACGTGGTTCTTTTTGTTTTATTGTATATATTTAAGATGTACAACATGATATTTTGACATACATGTAGATCAGGGGTGTCTGATCTTTTGGCTTTCCTGGGCCACATTGGAAGAGTGGAAGAAGAATTATCTTGGGCCACACATCAAATACACTAACACTAATGATAGACGATGTTTTAAGAAAGTTTATGAATTTGTGTTGGGCTGCATTCAAAGCTGTTCTGGATCACATGCAGCCTGCGGGCCGCGGGTTGGACAAGCTTGCTGTAGATCATGAAATGGTTACCATAGTCAAGCAAATTCATATATTTATCACCTCACATAATTGCCCATTGTGTGTGTGTGTGTGTGTGTGTGTGGCAAAAGCAACTAAAATCTATTCTTTTAGCAAAAATCTCAACTACAATACACTATGACTAACTGTAAACCTCATGTTGTTTGTCAGGTCTCTGGACTACTTAGTCCTACACACCTACTCTTTGTATTCTTTGACCTACATCTCCCTATTTCCTCCTCCTCACTCCCATAACCACGGTTTTACTGTTTTATTCTCTATGTATTCAACTTTTTTCCCCCCAGACAGGGTCTCTCTCTGTTGCCCAGGCTGGAGTACAGTGATGCAATCAAGGCTCACTGCAGCCTCGACCTCCTGGGCTCAAGTGGTCCTCCCACCCCAGCCTCCTGAGTAGCTGGGACTATAGGCCTGTGCTGTCACATCCAGTTAATTTTTTAATTTTTTCGTAGAGACCAAGTTTCTCCATGTTGCCTGGGCTGGTCTCAAGCTCCTAGACTCAAGCGAGCCTCCTGCTGCATCCTCCCAAAGGGCTGGGATTACAGTTGTGAGCCACCATCCCAGCCTTGCCATTTTTTTTTTTTTAAGATCCTACACATAAGTGAGATCATGCAGTATTTTTCTTTCTGTATCTGGTTTATTTTACTTAGCATAATGTCTTCCAGATTCAACCATGCTATAGCAAATGGCAGGATCTTCTTTTTAATTTTTTTGTGAAGCTGGGGTTCGCTATGCTGCCCAAGCTAATCTCGAACTCCTGGGCTTAAGCATTCCTCCCACCTTGGCCTCCCAAAGTGTTGGGATCACACTACACTCTGCTGCATTTCACTTCTTTAACTGCCTGGTATTCACACGTGTGCCTACCAATTTCAAAAATGCTAAAAAGTCCCTATTTAAGATAATATAGCTAGTTCACAATTGAAGAAAAGCTCTCCCACTTCTCGCAATAAACACTGTCATTGCCCTGCCCATACCCTTGTTCTTGCCACTTTAGTGCATTCTGGGCTGATTTCCAGCTGCCAGCATGTGCATTTCTTTGCCTGAAGGCTTTCTCTGACTGTTCCCTACTTTGCCACCAGCACAGCAGGCCAGAAGTACGAAGAATGAATGTTTCTCCCTCTTTGGGAGCTACTCTTAACCAATGACTGATGGGAGTTGATGTATAAATACCGCAGCCCCCTCACTCCTTGTAGTGGGATAACACTGTGGTGCGCGTTCTATGCAGGCTCCCAGAGTTCCCCATGAGATTGTGCTCCAATTGCACACAGTGGTAACTGGCTTGATAATACACCCTACATTAGTTGTCTTACTTTCCCCCTCTCCCACCAGTGTTTTCCTTTACCTTCCAGATAAACTCCTTGCAATGGATTCCTCGTCTCAGAATATGCTTCTGGGGACACACAAACAAAAACATCCCCTCCCCAAACTGAAATAGCTCACGTCAGGCCATGTCTGCTGTGGGAGGGAAAGTGGATGTGTGAGGGGGTGGCTTCCATCACTTGGGTGTTAGCTGCATTATTTTTATTTTTTTTAAACACATTTATTTTAAAATTTTACATAATCTTTGGGTAATTCAGAATTAGCTTAGGCAGGTTTCAGAAGTTTCTGAGACTGGTGTCTCAACTTTAAAGCAATAGCATACTCTAGTTTCTCTTCAGATCATATTAATCTTTCATTTTTTACTAAAAATAAAGACTGAAATACACCAATAGGCTGGGCGCCGTGGCTCATGCCTGTAATCTCAACACTTTGGGTGGCCGAGGCAGGTGGATCACCTGAGGTCAGGAGTTTAAGACAACCTTGGCCGACATGGCGAAACCCTGTCTCTACTAAAAATACAAAAGTTAGTCGAGGTGGTGGCAGCTACTCAGAAGGCTAACGGAGGAGAATCCCTTGAACCTGGGAGGCGGAGGTTGCAGTGAGCGGAGATCAGAGCACTGTACTCTACCCTGGGTGACAGAGTGAGGAAAGAAAGAAAGAAGGAAGGAAGGAAGGAAGGAAGGGAGGGAGGGAGGGAGGG
>NW_012098210.1:2306020-2311742 GCF_000951045.1 Mandrillus leucophaeus
TCTCGGCCTCCCAAAGTGCTGGGATTACAGGCTTGAGCCACTGCGCCCAGCCTAGTTTTTTGTATTTTTTAGTAGAGAAGGGGTTTCACCGTGTTAGCCAGGATGGTGTCGATCTCCTGACCTCGTGATCCGCCTGTCTCGGCCTCCCAAAGTGCTGGGATTACAGGCTTGAGCCACTGTGCCCGGCCGAGTTAAAAGTTTTATACACTTCAGAATCACATTTAAATTAATCTGATCTCTTATATTAATAATAAAAATTAAAACTAGATTCCACTCCGTGTAGTCTCAGTCTCCACACCAACATGTATTTACCACTGACAGAATGCCACCTTCTTCTGCACTCAATGATCATGATTCAAAGATTACAATGAGTGTGTCAAATCAGAACATAAAACAAACCAGGAATTCGTGGGCCCAGAGAAGGGTAAAGAACTCGTCCCATCCAGCAGGTAAGCAGCCCAAGTTCTCTGCCCATTCCCAAGCAGAATCAGACCCAAGTGGCAGGCAGGCAGTGAGGAGGAGAGCACGTTCTTCTTTGTCCGTAGCCTTGGGTGGTTTCTTGAGTGTTCCAAGTGGGGTAGTTGTTTCTCAATAGGAAAGGTAACTTTCTGAGGATAGGACAGCTGCGTTCAGGTAATCCTCACAACAGCACTGGGGGTGGGATCATCATCCCTTCTTTACAGATGTGGAAACAGAGGCCAGGGAAGGGAATTT
Source organism: Mandrillus leucophaeus (assembly GCF_000951045.1). Taxonomy (NCBI): domain Eukaryota; kingdom Metazoa; phylum Chordata; class Mammalia; order Primates; family Cercopithecidae; genus Mandrillus; species Mandrillus leucophaeus. Next base: position 2,306,735 of record NW_012098210.1, read on the forward strand.
GCCCAAAATGGCACAGCTAGTAAGTAGGGGAGCATCAATTTGAAAACCCAGGTCTTCTCACTCCAGGGCTCTTTCTCCTGCCTGTATAAGCTGAGGGTTTGGCAGGAAATGAGGATCCCAGCTCCAAGGTGGTTGCATTGGAGCTCAAACATTAGATCCCCTTGAGCGCATGGGGCCAGCCCTGAGAGTCCAGAGGCCTGGGTCCAGGAACCCTGGCTCTACAGCATGACTTCATGATCTTGAGTGAGCCCTTTAACTTCTCTACACCAGGGCCAGAATAATCCAGTGGGGTTCCCTACCAGGGAGAGGGGATTCAGCAAAACCATCGGGGGAGTATGTTTGCTAACCACAGGGAGCCAGCCTCTGCCCACAGACTCTGATGTTGTTCCCTTGCAGGGAGGAAATGGGGTGCCATACTCCACTATCAGATTGGCATAGCAATCTGATATCACACCCCTCATACCTGGTGAGAATCAGTTTTGATCTCCAAGGTTCTGACCTCTGAGAGTGACATAAGTTCTGGGGAAGCACAACCCCCACCCCATTCCCTGAGACACCTTTTGCAGAAGGCCCATGAGGTCAAAGACATTGGGTTCAGGATACTTTAAAGCCAAAAATGCTTAAAAGTAATTTGGGAGGGTAAGATGGGTTTAAAAAGGGTTTAAAAAGGAAAAGAAAGGTGATAGGAGGAGGTTTGGGAATGGGTATTAAAAAGGAAGAGTTGGAGTATGGTGTGCAAACCCAGCTGGTAGGATAGGGTCAGGCCAGGCCGAGCCTAGAGAAATCAGGTTTTAGGGACCTGGCTTCTCTGTTTTCTGCTGTGAGGTTGCGCTCACTATCTCAGGCGTGGGTAGGGGGCTTTGTCAAAAAAGTCTTGAGGCTGGGTGCAGTGGCTCTGTAATCCCAGCACTTTGGGAGGCTGAGGTAGGAGGATCACTGCAGCCTGGGCAATATAGGGAGACTGCATCTCTACAAATAACAACAGCAACAACAACAACAACAACAACAAAATAGCCAGACTTCGTGGTGCATGCGTGTCATTCCAGCTACTTGGGAGGCGGAGGTGGGAGGATCAACTGAGTCCGCGAGGTCGAGGCTGCAGTAAGCTGTGATTGCACTCTAGCCTGGGTGACACAGTGAGACCCTGTCTCAAAAAATTATATATATAGGTACATAGGTATATCCATATCCATTCATACATACATACATATATCTCTCTTGAGCCTCTAAGTTCAGGCAGGTCTTAGAGAATAAATATGGGAAGAAAGAAAAACACAACTCACATTACTCAGACATAATCTGCTTGCCATGTTTCTCCTCTTCCTCTAAGACACACTCAAATGCCCCAGTGCTATGAAGCCTTGTCTGACCCACAGACACAGTAAGTGTGTGGCCTTCCTGGGTGCACTGACAGCAAGCCCATCTCTCTACAAGCCCCCGTGCAGTGAGCACTCTGAATCCTAACTGCCTATTTAGATGTCAATCTCTCACACTGAACTGTGAATAACAAGACAGAAGAGAAGGTGGACTAATCACCACCACACCCAGCTAATTTTTGTATTTTGAGCAGAGATGGGGTTTCATCATGTTGGCCAGGCTGGTCTTGAGCTCCTGGCCTCAAGTGATCTGCCTGCCTCAGCCTCTCAAAGTGCTGGGATTATAGGTGTGAGCCACTGCGCCTGGCCTACAACATGAAATCAGTATCTAGGTGCAGATTTCAAGCAATATAGAGAATCAGTTTGTGAGAACGACATCATTCAGTTGGAACAAAGTCCAGCTTTGGCAGCCCTGTTGGGAAAGTGGGGAGGATGGGGTCTGGAGAGAATGCTGGTGTGGGTGTATGCGTGTGTGCGCGTGTGTGTGTGTGTGTGTGTGTCGCAGAAGGCTCTCGGCTCATACACTCTTTGTGACTATAGGGGAGGCTGGGCCTGACTTCTTGCCCTCAGGCTCCTGAATTCCCAGAGATCTTGCTGACAGAGGTCCCTAGAGTGCAAGAGCAAGCTGGGATTGTTCAGGAAAATGGGCTTCCCAGGCTGGGGTGGCCAAGAGACCATTCATAAAAAACTAAGGAGCCCGTGCTTAGCAGTGAATGGCCCAGAAGCCAGGCAGTGTAGCTTTTCCAAGCAGGTAAATGTCCTCACCTGCGCCCTCATTGAGGCACTTCACCAAATACAGCAGCGGGTGGTGGGCGCCCATCGTGCAGGTGCTGTTGAAGAACTGCTGGTGATAGCAGCCCAAGTCTGTCTCGTGCTTGGATGGTAGGAACTGGTAAATATCCACCTGGTCACACAGCGTCATCATGATAATGATACCAAGTATCCCAGAGGATGGAGGCATCACTGAATCTCTTCTAGGGAGATTTCTTGCAGGATGTCCCACAACTCCCAAGGCACCTGGGACTTGAGGATGTAAAAGGGCAGATTGGGGTACAGCTTATGGTAGCTCTTGTAGTTATTAAAGAAATTATAGTCTGGATTCTGGTACCACTTTGAAATATCTGAATGATATATAGATGCGTCCCATACAATTAGGATTCCTTCACTGTACAGACTGTCTTTGAGGAAATGCCTTTTTGTGGTGACCAACTGAGAGTTCAGCAGGCGAATGGTAGTTTTGTGGCTACATCTTGATGGAAGTTGGCTGTGGGTGCCTCATTAAACCTCAAGACTGCATCATGATCATCTAGATCTCTGCCCAGTTGCGAGGACTTCAGAGATCCTGCTGACGAGAAAACAGCACACTTGCCCCAAGACGTGGCCTGGGTCCTAATGCTGCCCTCGGGCAGGTAACCCTCCTACGCAGAGGTACTGAAGAGAAAATCTGTGGTCTCTACTGTGGATACGTTCACATGGTCCAGGAGGTGGCAGCGCAGGGCCTCTGCACTGAACTTAATGGTGGGCCCTGGCCCCTTGTAGGACACTTTGTACTTTTTCATGCTTAAATAATTCTTCCAGGTGGTTTGCAGCCTGGGGATAAGGTTTTTGGAAAAGCTGTCATTGTTCCACACCTGGAAGGAGGCCTCTGGATAGCCTTGGCTGGGCCTCTGGGGTTGCTGAGGGCCTCACTGCCCCTGTGGGGGTCTTGGGTGCTGCTTGAGGATGCAGATTGGTAATAAGACCTCATGGCCACTTTCCCCAGACTCTTCAACATCTGGAATTTCTTGGTTTGAAATTTAAGGGAATCATAGTAATTCCCTTTCTTCTTTTTCCTTCACACACAGATGACCGCAAACAGGAGAAAGGCCAGGACAGAGCAGCTGAAGTTTTCTGTAGGTTGGTGTGAGCCAGGAGGAAGATGTGTTCAGGTAAGCCACTTCATCCTGAGAAAGAAAGCAGGGAAGATTCTGGCTAGTGCCCCAGGGCTGTGGGCCCTCCAGGTCCTCAGGAACTAGCACTATTCTCTCTCTCTTTTTTTTTTTTTTTTTTTTGAGACGGAGTTTCACTTGTCGCCCAGGCTGGAGAGCAGTCCCACGATCGTGGCTCACTGCAAGCTCCGCCTCCCGGGTTCACGCCATTCTCCTGCCTCAGCCTTCTGAGTAGCTGGGACTATAGGCCCCCGACACAGCGTCCGGCTAATTTTTTTGTATTTTTAGTAGAGACGGGGTTTCACCGTGTTAGCCAGGATAGTCTCGAGCTCCTGACCTCGTGATCCGCCCGCCTCGGCCTCCCAAAGTTCTGGGATTACAGGCTGAGCCACCACACCTGGCTAGGAACTAGCACTATTCTCTATGGGAGAAAAGTTCGCTTTATTTGGCCTGGAGGCCAAGGCTTATTTTTCTCAAGATGATCAAAAACATCTCAGCTCTGGGACAGAACTCTGGCACCAGGGCTTGGGTCAGGCTCAAGGGGACCAGTTCATTTCAGATGGGCTCCATGACATTCACTGCTTTTCTCAGGACTGCTGGCTGCAGGGCTCTGCAAAACCAGCTCTGTCCTTGCTCCCTGCACTCTGGGCTACAGAGGCTGCGGTTGCTCCACCCTACTTGGTTCTTGGTAGCTCCCTCTGTTAACACTGGGCAGTGCCCCAGACGTCTTCCCCTGCCAGGCCCTGCCCAGGACGTCCCTTCCCCAGGTGCCTGCGGAATATGTGCTTGGCAGGGGCAGGAGAACCAGGGGGCTGGGAGCCCCAGAAGGGAATCCCAGAGAAGGGGTCTGCTGGGGAAGAGCTGGGACAGAGGCTGCATGGTGGAGGAGACCAGAAGACTGGGGAAGGAGGAGAGGCTGGAAGAGGGGAAGAAGAGCAGGGCAGAGGGGCAGGAAGCCAGCTGCATTCTTCTAATTTAGGTCCAGATGTGACTACCAATGGTACGACAGATAAATAACACTCTCAAAAAAAGAAAAAAATCCAGTTGTTGAAAGAAGGATGGAAGAACCTCAATAAAAAATAACACTGTAACAGGAGAGAAGGAGAACATCAAAAGGTGGTCACCAGTTCACAGCACACATTACCTCCCTGCAACACAGGAGCAGCAAGCACAAGAGCTCTTGGCTTGGGCAGCAGACACTGTTCTTCAGTTAGCCCGCTTCATTGTCTCTGGGCTGCTCCCTTTGCCCATCCTCTTTGTCCATTGTCCTCCGTGATCACATCTAAAGTGTTTCTGGGATGGATTCCCCTTCTGAATTCTGCACAGCTTTAGCAGCTCATTTCCTGTTGATGCAAGATCTGAGAGCTGAGGATGCCTTAAGGTTATGCCAGCCATACTTGCTGGTCATAAGACTCATCTGGAGTGCTCATTAATACTTTAATTCCCAGCGCTGCTTTTTACCCTAATGAAGGAGAAGATCTTGGGAAATTGTCTTTGCCTGGATTCCCTAGAGAATAGAGCAAGAGGCAAACGTTTCATGGGAGAGCCTTAATGGGAGGCACAATCCTAGGGTAACAAAACTTAGGGACCAGGGGAAGGAAGGCAGGCAAATGCAAGATGGTGTATTACTGAGCTGACCACAGCTCCACAAGAAAACATAGCTTGTTGTGGCTGGGCGCGGTGGCTCACGCCTGTAATCCCAGC
>NW_012098210.1:2316187-2316850 GCF_000951045.1 Mandrillus leucophaeus
AAAAAAAAAAAAAAAAAAAATGGTGGAACCTGATTTCCCTCCTCTTGAGTGTGGTAGGACTTAATGACTCACTCCTAATGAATACAGAAGTATGTCCCCCAAGACTAGGTCATAAGAGGCTTTGCAACTTTCTCCTTGCTCTGTTTCAGATCAGTGGCACTGGGAGAAGGTCACTCCAGCAGCTCTGTGGAGAGATTCATAGAGCCAGAAACTGGTGCCTCCTCCTAACAATTTAAGAGCCATAGGTGTGAGCCACCTTAGAACAGATCCTTTAGCCTCTGTTAAGGCTTCAGATGACTGTAGCCCAAGCTGACAATTTGACTGAAAGACGTCAGACCAGGACACCCAGATAAGCCACTCCTGAAGTTCTGATTCACAGAAATTGTGTGAGATAATAAGTGTTTATTGCTGCTTTAATTTGCTAAAATAAATTAATTGTTGAAGTGACCCAGGTATTGCATTCATTGTACTATTCTCTCTACTTTTGTGTATGTTTGGCATTTTCTATGATTAAAACTTAAATATTGGATTCCTATATTGCATCATTATATAACAATGTCCAGGTGGACTAAAGACTATCTCTAAAAAGTAAAAGTTTAAGATGCCTAACTATCATTTTTGTTAGCACAAGATAAAGATTTCTTCTTTCTTTTCTTTTCTTTT
>NW_012098210.1:2324971-2327649 GCF_000951045.1 Mandrillus leucophaeus
TAAGTAACACTTATGAATCAATATGAAAAAGATAAACAACCCAATAGAAAAATGGGGAAAGACTATGAATATATAATTCACAGAAGAGAGACCCAAATGGCCAATAAACAAATAACAGATTGATCAACCAGGATCTGAATCTCTGTGTTGGCAGAGTAATTAACATCCTCTCCCCTAGTGACCCTCAACAATGGCTGACTGGCGTTGGTGTATAAAAACCCCAAATATGCCAGCCACCTTCCCTCTCTCATTTTCCAGAGTTTTTCCTTGAAATTGAGCTCTAATTGCTCACGATAATAACTGGCTTGATACTGCACCCTGTACTGACCGCCTTTCCTCCTTCCTTGCCTCACTTCCTTCCACCCCTACCTGCTTCCTCAGATGATGTCCCACGTTAACCTTGAATCCCTGCCTCAGGGCTTTCTTCTGGGGGAACCTAAACTAACATAAAATTGTTCAAGCTTCCTTGCCTGAATCAAACAGATTCTGAGTCCCTAGCAGCTCTGTGGGAACTTTCCACATTAAAAAAACACCAAAAAACAAAAAATGACAGCCTCCCTTAAAATGCATATGGGAGACAGGGCCTGTTGGCTGGGGGCCCAGACTATGGCCACAGTCACAGACTTCAGAGCTGCCTCAAGCCTGGGACTCCAGCTCGTGGACATTCTGCAGGTCTGCTTTCTTTCTGTCCTCTTTGAACCTTGTCCATAATCAGTGCCCTTGGCCCTGCCTTGCTAGGGTTCATAGCTAAACTCTCCCTGTTCCTTGAGCCATTTTTGATATGCGGATCTGACTGCAGTCTGTTTAACATGGTAAACACTGCAATCTGGGCCATATCTCTAGTCACAGGCTTTTGGTCAGCCAGTTCCACAGACAGGGTTATGTGTCACCTATCCCCCATTTTGGGGTTCCTGCCACAGTCACAGCACAAGTGAATGCAAGAACCACTTCACCATAAAAAAGGCTGCCTCACTGCCAGTGGCTTCTCAGATAATGGGAGTTGGTGCCAGTGGCTTTGGCAGCAACATGAGATAGGGACCTCTGTACAGGCATCAGAGGCCTTGATCATGACCTTGGCAGTGGTCTGTATCAGGGCCTTGAGTAAGCACGAGATGGTGCTTCTGGTGGTGCCAGGACAATGTGCTTGTTTCTTTCTTTTTTTGAGATGGAGTTTTACTCTTGTCGTCCAGGCTGGAGTGCAGTGGCATGATCTTGGCTCACTGCAACCTCCACCTCCTGGGTTCAAGCAATTCTTGTGCCTCAGCCTCCCTAGGAGCTGGGCTTATAGGTGCACACTGCCACACCCGGCTAATTTTTTGTATCTTTAGTATAGTCAGGGTTTTGCCATGTTGGGCAGGCTGGTCTCAAACTCCTGAGCTCAGGTGATCCGCCCGCCTCGGCCTCCCAAAGTGCTGGGATTACAGGCGTGAACCACTGTGCCCAGCCAATTTCTTTAGTTAACAATTAGAATACTTATCTGCTCTTATTAAGAAAAAACCAAATGTCTTCCTCTTGAGACCCTCTCTTTTCCACTGAATAAACCCAAGAAATCTGGGGCTTATTCAGTCTAAAACAGCCAGTTCAGCTTCCAAACGAGTCAGCCAAGCCAGGGTTGTGCATCTAACTTGTGAAAAACAGGTCACCTGGAGCGGACACTGTCTGAGAGCCACCCCACATCTACATGGAGATGGCACAAAGGAATGTTGCCAGCTGTGGCAACCGTGAAAATTCATTGTTCAGCTCTCCTGCTGTGGGGAGCGGAGTTGACTGGCAGCCCCAGCTGCTCCCCCTCCGGGTCCCCCACTGCATTTGTGCTAATGCAGGCTGATTCCTACAAGATGCTGCTGCTCTGACAGACAACTCTGGCTCCAGGACTCCCCACTGGCCTGGGAGACCCTTCATTGAAACTGCACTGAGATCTGACACCCTTCTTAACCAATCTTTTCTTCCCACTTTCCTTCACAGCTGTCAGATTTTTATTCCTGTCTGAATCCTCTCTTGCCATTTCCTGTTTCCTTCCCCTTTATCCTTCACAGACGTTTCCCCCAATAAATCCCTTGTATGTCTAATTTGGTTTTGGCATCTGCTTCTCAGTAGACCTCCCAGGCATACATGGTGCTGGAGCTGGTTCCCATTGGCTTGTGAGGGCTGAGCCTATGTCTCTCTTTCCAATTCCACACTCAGTGACATCATCATGGGAGCTCGAAATAGGTCATGGTGGGAGTATTTACACCATAGAAATCAACTAGTGCTACGCATGAAGGCTTTTTCTTCCCAGTGAGCTGGTTCCTAAACATTCATCAGCAAACCTCTGGTATCTACCCAATAGAAATGTATACGTATACTCACCAAAATACCTGTATTTGATTTCCAGATGATCATAGCACCATGATTCATAGTAATCTCAAACTGGAAACTACCCAAATGTCCATCAGCAGTAGAATTAATCAATAAATTGTTACATCATGATGTTTGTATGTAAGTTTCTATTTTATTTTTTTTTTTTAGACAGGGTTTCCCTCTGTTACTCAGGCTGGAGTGCAGTGGTGTGATCACTGCAGCCTCAAACTCCTGGTCTCAAGTGATCCTCCTGGCTCAGCCTGTCAAGTAGCTTGGACTACAGGTGTATGCTACCATGCTCTGCTAATTTTTATTTTTATTTTTGAGACAGCTTCTTG
>NW_012098210.1:2329254-2335929 GCF_000951045.1 Mandrillus leucophaeus
TAGAGACAGGGTTTCACCGTGTTAGCCAGGATGGTCTTGATCTCCTGACCTCGTGATCCGCCCGTCTCGGCCTCCCAAAGTGCTGGGATTACACCTTCACGAGTTTTTATGTGCACGTATGTAATATCCAAATGTACTCTTACCTTTCAAAAATGTCATTCACAACTGGGCGTGGTGGTGCGTGCCTGTAGTCCCAGCTACTGGAAGGCTGAGGCAGGAGGAATTTCAGCCCAGGAGTTTAAGGTTGTAGTGTGCGATTATCACATCTGTGAATAGACACTGCACTCTAACCTGGGCAATGAAGCAGGACCCTGTCCCTAAAAACTAAAAATTAAAATGATATTCACATATCACTTAGTAACCCTTTTTTCATTTTATATGCTGTCAGGAACCTCTTTTTTTTTTTTTTTTTTCTTTTTTTACAAATGAGTAAAGCTCTTCTATAAAAGAGATTTGAAGATTGGTCCAAATACGGTAAACAATGAGATGAAGATAAGTGATGTATCTAAAACCACTAACAACAACAGGTTAAAAGTAGAAAGATGGACAAAGGTATATCAGGAAAATGCTGATAAAAAGAAAGTTATATGGCATTGTTAATATCACATAAAATAAAAATAAAGGAAATTGCATTAAATAGGGGCAATGATGGTTATGATCAACCTTCCAGTACATCCCTACAAGTTTGTTTCTTACTCTCCTTATCTCGCCTAGTTCATCCACTTCTCCAAACATATCTTTATTGCTTAAATGCCTCTTATGTACATCTTTATATTCTGGAGAGATGGAATTAACCTTTCTCTAAAAGTTCCTTCTGCGTTTTCCTCTGACTTTTCCTCAAAATTTGGTTCACTATTTTCTGGCCTTCCTTCCATTGTTGGACAGGGTTTCATCTTATGTCTGTGGGGTTTCTCTTTCTTCCTTCCATTCCTTCTTTTTCCTTCCTTCCTTCTTTCCTTTCTTTTCCCTCTTTCCTTCTTTCCTTTCTTTTTTCCTGCTTATTCCCCTTTGAGTGCAATAACTTCTGGCATGGATCAGGTAAGTTTCTTTCTCCTCTTTGTCTAGTCTTGGATAGTGCTAAGAATAACAGGCCTGCAAAATTTCCACAAGTTGACTCCTCCCTTTGTTGGCCCCCAGCACCTTCGCCTACACTGCTGAAGGAAGCTAGTACCCAGGGGGGAACAAGAACCAGACTAGTAGGACTTCTGCACATGTCAACTCTTAAATTTCTATAGTTTCATGCCACCAAGTTTGTGGAAATTTATTATAGCGGTCACAGGAAACTAATATGTTATCTGTAATTAGGAGAAATTCTAATGGATTTTAATCTGAAAGGATGGCTTCAGTTTGGGAACTTCTAATTTGAAGTCCTTCGTGGCCATATTTAGCAAAGTCATTTGTCTTTTAACAGTAGTACTGTTTTCATACTATCTGTACACAAGAGAAACTTTTTGTTCTCTGTTGTAGAAATTTGGGGGAGGGGGCATGAATCTAGCTCATTCAATAGAAATTTCAAGTCTTCTGCCTTTAAATTGATGCACTCATCCCAATGCAGGGTCGTGTCCCTTGAGCTGATATACAGGTCAACTCCTGAACTTGTGGGACTTGTATGAGGAGGCCACCAGGAGCTCTGCCCACAGCTCAGAGGTATAACTTTATGTTCCCAGATCAGGGACTCCTAAACACTTTCCCTTACAGTCTGCCAACGACTATCGGAATCTTATGCTTGTTGGTTGACAGTGGGATATCCATTGGAACTTTCGATGGCACTTTATTCCTACCTAGAATCCTCTCAGTTGTGTTTGTTCCAAACCTTCAGGATCAACCTCTTTCACAGGCAACATAGTACCTTACATTCTAGATGAGATTTTAACATCTATAATCAGAGAATTGCTTGGTCTCACATTGACTAAAAGTATAAGGAGAACTTTGGGACAATAAAATATATCGATGTTTCAAACCGTGCAGAATGAGGACCAGTGATGTTTGGGGGAAAGTCAGATAGTCAATCAGATCTTATTTAAGCAGTATTCAATCTTTGCTATCTAGTAGATATTTGATAAACAAACATTTGTTATATGTATTACATACACATGGAGCTATCTATTTGTATCTATTGGTACCCCTCCCAAATTTCCTTTATAGGATCCTTCTTACTGCTGTGAATGTTGTCTGCTGAAAGAGATGTGTCTACAAAATGCTGCTCCCTTACCTCAAAATGGAATCAATCCTATGGTACAATTCATGCTCTAGGGCTCTCCATAGGATCAGGCTGCAACTTAACTCTAGATAAGACCAGACCACATCCTTTCTCAACCTCCTCCTGGGCTGTATCTTGCTTCCTTCACTGTGTTTCTTCTGAGAGCAATCTTCCAATAAACTATGCACTCAGATCCTGTTTCAGGATTCTGCCTCTAGGGAATCTGACCAAAGACACTGCATGAGTAAAAGTCAAAAATTATAAAATCTATCTATGTCCATGACTCGGAGACAATGCAAGCAAAGATACAGGAAGGGATGGCAGGAAATCAGAAAAAGGGCCAAGGTGAGTAAGATGCCTTACTTGAGTGAAAAAGAATAGGCACAGGCACCTTCAAACCAGCCTGCACTAACCAAGTGGATACGAATCCTTTTGCTCTTGCAGTTGGCAAGAACTGTTATTTTAGTGTCTGGACTTAGAGCAATTTGTATCAAAGCCTGGGTGTTCTTTGCCACTGGCATTACAGTTTCTGGGACCTGGAAATGACCACCATGACAAGGACCAGTGGAAAAAAAGGGATTTCAGGCAGAAGAGCTGCATAATCTTTGTGATAAGGCACGTGGGGTCCAACAGAAGCACTTCTGAAGCTACGATGACTACGGCAACCTCCTCTATGAGAAGCAACTGGACAATGATACTAGTGTATTACATATAGATGACTAGTTGTAGATTACATATTTATATACAATTATACTGTCATTCTTAATTCTTTTTTTTTTTTTTTTTTTTGAGACGGAGTCGTGCTCTGTCACCCAGGCTGGAGTGCAGTGGCCGGATCTCAGCTCACTGCAAGCTCCGCCTCCCAGGTTTATGCCATTCTCCTGCCTCAGCCTCCCGAGTAGCTGGGACTACAGGCGCCCGCCACCTCGCCCGGCTAGTTTTTTGTATTTTTTAGTAGAGACGGGGTTTCACCGTGCTAGCCAGGATGGTCTCGATCTCCTGACCTCGTGATCCGCCCGTCTTGGCCTCCCAAAGTGCTGGGATTACAGGCTTGAGCCACCGCGCCCGGCCCTTAATTCTTAATCAAGTCCCCATCACGAGACTTATTCTTGTCCTTGGAGGAACCAGGATACAGAGTATTCTGGTAATTTATTGTTGTGTAACAAACTGTCCCCAGTTGGCTCATGGCTTAAACAAGTACACTCATTTATTTTGCTTACGTATCTGCAGTTTGGGGTGGGTTCAGCAGGAACAGCACCCCCCTGCTTCATGATTGTATGAGGTCCCAACTGGGAAGACTTGAATGGCTGGGGGCTGGCTTCCTCACAGCCTGGTGGTCTCAGGGTAGCTGGACATCTTTTATGGAAGCTGGCTTTCCCAGAGTAAGTGTTCCAAGACACTTCAGGAGGAAGCTGCAAGACTTCTTATGACCTAGCACAAGGTCCCATTTCTGGGACCTCACAAATCCCAGTACATCACTTCCACTATAGTCTATCAGTCAAGCAAATCACTAAGGCCAGGCTAGATTAAAAAAGTAGGGTAGGGCTGGGGGTGGGGGTGGGGCCAAGGATTAGACCTGATCTCTCCATAGAAGGAATGTAAGAGAATTTGCAGCCATCTTTAATCTGTAACACAGACGTAGAATGTGTAGGGGAATCTTTGATAAACGCAGTAAAGGAAAAAGAAGATAGCAGGTAAGATTTTGTTTCTTTAATTGTTTTTAGAGACAGGGTCTTGATCTGTTGCCCAGACTAGAGTGCAATGGTCCAAACATAGCTTACTGCAGCCTCAAACTCCTGGGCTCAAGTGATCCTCCTGCCCCAGCCTCCCAAGTAGCTAGGACTACATGTGCACACGACCACATCTGACTAATTTTTAAAAAAACTTTTTGTAGAGACAAGGTCTCACTATGTTGCCCAGGCTGGTCTCAAACTCCTGGCCTCAGGTGATCCTCCCACTTTGGCCTCCCAAAGCACTGGGATTACAGGCATGAGCCACTGCACCCAGCGTGTTTGTTTTTCAAGGACAAAATAATTTCAGCATGTTCGAAAGCTATGGAAAAAGAACCAGAGAAGGGAGTAGATTAAGGAAGTGAGAAAGAATGTTTGCTGCAGCAAGATTCTAAGGCTTCAGAGTAGCAATATCTAGTCTAGGGATTGCTGTTCTTCAGATGCACACCTTTTCTGTTATCCCTGAATGTTGGTAAAATCATGTGAAACTTCACAGTCTGGGTTCAGTCTTGCTGTGGGGAGGGAAGGGAAAGAAAGGGCTGGTTCACTTCCAGCCTGGAAGAGTAGGGGGAGCAATGTCTCCTATAGCTAGGGCATGGCCTATGCCAGCCTCCCCCATCTGATGGGGTCCTGCCAGAGGGTAGGGCCATGTCTTCAATTTCTCTGCCTTACCCTACATGGCAAAAACATAATCTGCAAACCAGAATGTCAGTGCTAGGGCCTAGGCCAAACAATAGTTTTCCTGTAGGAATGGGGAGTATGTGTGGATGTATAGCAGGGGGTGAGGCTTTTGTGCAATTCAGCTTCACCAGGTTTGAAGAAGATGCAGTAAGGACAGTCAGGACTTGAGTATGAGAGTGAGACCTGGGTATGAGTGTGGAAGTCCACCTTAGAACCTTAGAATTCAATGCTCTGAGGTAAAGCTGAGAGGCTCCACAGGTCTACGAGGCTTTTTCTTTGTTTCTCAGGGACTGTAAGGTGCTCAAATTCTGAGGTAGGTGCCATAGGAATATTCCTCATAGCACAAGCGTTATGTCAGACAATGCTCTGCTTATCTATTAGTGAGTAAGAAACCTCTCTAAAACTTAGAGGCTTAAAATAACATAAATCATAATTTATGAAAAATTATAAATAATTCATCATTTAAGGGTTAAATGATAAATGAGTTATTTCTCATTTTGGATAAGTCACACTTAGGAAAGACCTGTTACTGTTGTGGGTAACATGGAATGGCCCAGATGGTTGGAATAACCCAACCCAGACAGCTTCTTCACTCAATGACTGATCCCTTAGCTAGGATGGCTCCACCAGCCTAGTGGCCCAGCTCTCCCTCTCCAAGTCCAAGTGGTCTCTGCACGTGGTTTCTCTACAGCAGGGTGGCTAAAGGGCAGCAGCTCATGACCACTAACAGCTCAAAATCAACGATGCCAGGTCTTTTTTTTTTTTGAGATGGAGTCTCGCTCTGTCCCCCAGGCTGGAGTGCAGTGGCGTGATCTCGGCTCACCGCAACCTCTACCTCCCGGATTCAAGCAACTCTCCTAAGTAGCTGGGATTACAGGTGCGTGCCACTACGCCCGGCTAATTTTGTATTTTTAGTAGAGACAGGATTTCGCCATGTTGGTCAGGGTGGTCTCGAACTCCTGACCTTGTGATCTGCCCACCTCAGCCTCCCAAGGTGCTGGGATTACAGACGTGAGCCACCGTGCCCAGCCAAGTTTGCCAGATCTTTTTTAAGCTGAGAGTTAGAACCAAGACATTGCCACTCCTACCACCTTCTTCTGTTGGTGAAGCTGAATCACGGTTTCTCATGGTCTTAATCATGACCCAGTCCAGATTCCAGGGTCAAAGACCATAAAAGGCTACATTGATGGAAGACATGTCTCATTGAGGGACGCCAGAGTAACAACTACCAGACAAGAAGGGGCAGGTCTATGGGAGCCCCAGTTCCTAATTCTATGTTGCCCTCTCTTCAGAGAAGATGGTTGGAGGGCAAATTGTGGGGAGAAAGGTAACTCCAAACTTTTACAGAATTAAAGGTAGGGGGTCTGGTCAGCTACAGTCCGTCTGTTATCAAGAGGCCTGGCTGTGTGTCTTCAGTCTATTAGGCATTTACTGAGCACAGCCTACATACCAGGTTCTTCATTTTCTGACACAGGGTCTTGTTTTGTTGCCCAGGCTGGAGTGCAGTGCTGCGACTGCAGCTCACTGCAGCCTTGACCTCTCCAAGCTCAAGCGATCCTCCTGCCTCAGCCTCTCGAGTAGCTGGGGCTACAGGCGCGCACCACCACGCTCGGATAATTTTTCTGTTTTTGGTAGAGACAGGGTCTCACCCTGTTGGCCAGGCTGGTCTCGGATCCCAGAGCTCAAGTGATCCGCCTGCCTCAGTTTCCCAAAGTGCTGGGATTACAGGCGTAAGCCTCCGCGCCCGGCCTATGCCCAGTTCTACATGTGTTCTTTCTTTACTCCTGTGTTACAGAGGCTCGAATGAGGCCTGACTTCTACAGTACCGCAGCCAGCACCACACCGCGACGTAGCCTCCTGTGCTCTTTCTGTCCGGCAGCTGCAGTTGGGGTAAAGCGCCGGGTCTCTTGGAGGGCAACACTCAACGCGGTCGGCTCCTAGGCATCCAGTGGGGCTGCAACCCCGCCGCCGGGGGCGACAGGCGAAGGTGAAAACCTAGAGCTAGGACAGCGCAGCCGGGTTTCGGCTGGTTCTAGAGTCCACGTCAGAAAACCGCCCCCGGCG
>NW_012098210.1:2336529-2350204 GCF_000951045.1 Mandrillus leucophaeus
CCGGCCAGTGCGTCTGCCTCGCCGGCTGGGTGGGCGAGCAATGCCAGCACTGCGGGGGCCGCTTCAGGTGAGTGGCGGGTGGTGTGGGAGGCTGGGGCTAAGGGGCGTTCGAGACAGCTCCAGGCCAGAGGCAGATGCTGGACAGAAAGTGGAGAGGGTAGGGCCGCCCCATGGGGTTTGAGGGCCATTTGCTTCCGGGGAGATCATCGTCTCTGGCCTGGGGTCTTCCTCTGTTGGAAGGTGAAAAGGTGTGGGGCAAGGGTCGGGGCCCCCCGACGGTATTTGGGTGCTTGGGTTAGATTGGAAGAGTGCTGAGGGACCCAAAGAGCATCAAAGCCGAACGCTCTAAAACTCGGCCTGTTTCAACTAAATGAGGTATCCAAGGAAAGGTGAGCTAGCCAGGTTTGCTTAAACACTTCCTTTTAACATCCACATGTGCCCTAGGACCCGATGAGTTCCCCGATGCACTGGAGATGTGGGGTGCTCTGGAGAAACAGGGCCCTGGAAATGCTTTGTTGGCTGGAGATAAAAGGGAAAGGGTAGCATTGTAAAATATTAGAGATGTAAGGACCAATGGTCCTTCTAAAGGAAAGTGAGGGAACTAGTCTTTTGACAAAAGCTCACTGGAGGTGGCAGATTGGAACAGGGTCTGTGGTGAAGAGGGAATGGAAGGAGATTCCTATTTGCCTTGGTTTCTGGACAATATGAAGTTCTGAATTGGCCTGGTTTGGGGCAGTTCCTCTTGGAGAAATCAATAAATTAATTAGTAGTTACCTGTTATTTGCTTCAGTTGTGCAAGGATTTTCCAGATAATACAGACAAATAGATTAGCCAGACTTTGGCCTTGTCCACAGGGAGTTTGGAATATAGCAAGAGAAAGATAACTTACGCACATAACCCTAGTCATAAGGGTTATAGAGTCATTCACGCGTTTGGCAGGTGTCTAGTTTACTGGACCCATGTCTGATGTGGGGGAGTGGGGAAATGTGAACAAGACAGACAGGTTCCCTGCTCTCATCCATCTTAACATTCTAGTGGGAGCAACAGGCACTTAAGTAAATGAGAGAAATGAACATGCTAATTTCAGGTAATGGTAAATGCTATCAAGAAAATAAAAACAGCATGGTCTGATAGAGAATTATAACCAGTGGTGACTTTTGGAGAAGGTTCTCATTTGAAATGACATTTGATCTGAGACCTGAATGAGGCAATGGGGAGCCTGTGGGAATTCAGGGATGGAGAGGTTGTGGCTAGCTGGAGGGATGCAAGGAGGACTTTGAGGAGGTGATAACATTAGATTTGAGCATTTAAGATTAAGTAGGATTTGGAAATGTGGAGCTAGAAAAAAATTACAGATGGAAAGAAGGGTGCAAACAAAGTTGTGGAAGCTGGAAAGTAGAGTTTTGCTGCTGCCTATATGGAAGAGAGTTGTGAGAGAGGAGTTTGGAATAACAAAATCGTAGACTTAGGTAATGTTAGGTCTTCTAAGAAACTCAGAGAACGTTGAGCAGATGAGCTCTTTAGTTTTATGGATGGAGAAACCAAGTGACTTCAGGATCACTATGCAGTGAAGCTGCTTTTGTAACTTAGGGTGTTCCGATTTATGAATTTCATTAATCTACATGTATTTGTTGAGGGCTCCTGTGTTTTAAGTTGTGAGATACAGTGGTATACAAGACAGGCACAGTCCTGCTCTTATGGAGCTCACATTCCAGCTTGGGAGTAAAAAAATCCAACAAAAATGTTATTGTAATTTTGTTTAAGGCTGTGGAGGTAAAGAACAGGAGACAAACAGGGGTCTTGACTTAGTCTGGGCATAATGTAAGTCACTGAGGAAGTGATGTGAAGTCTAAGGGGTGAGATGGTACTACCTACGTGAGGGGTAGGGTGCTGAGGGGCCAGCAGGTACAGAGGCTTGGGGATGAAGGGGATGATGGCAGCCTGGATGGAAGACCAGGTGGCAGGAGCAGAGAGAGCAAAGGGGAGCTTGACAAGACTGGAGAGAAAGGCAGAAGCCAGGCCAAGTGGAGATCTGTAGGTTGGATTGAGAATTTTGACCTTTAGCCCAAGAGCTGTAAAATGGCGTAGTTCACTCCTATTTTCATGACATTATAGGCTTTTAGATTGGAGCCAGAATACAAATGGCCTTGAAGGGAGGCCAGGGCATTTTCAATTTGAGAAGCTTCCAAGATCAGGTGAGTGGATGGTTGAGTCAAATGAGGATCCTTCAAGTTCTGAAAGTCTGGGACACAGTAGTAGGCAGTGGGGACCCACAATGTGGGAAGGGGACTTCGTAGCAAGATCAATCTGTAATGTTCAGAGTAGGTTGACTCACTTTGGGCATGAGAAATAGTGGGTAGCTAGGTGGGATCTGTTGGCATGGGTCAGAGCAGTGGTAATGAGAGCTTGTGGTATTGTAGAGGTGAAATGGACAAGTCTTCCCTGTGAATTGGTTTGCTCTTGGAAAGGTGGGGGGATGGTGAGGGAAAGAAAACTAGATCCTATCTTGGGTCATAGATTGGACAATGATACCTTTAACAGACACAGGGACACAGGAGCAGGTGTTAGACATTTAATTGCACACATGCCGAGTTTGGGGTGCTCTCAGAGTGCACACCTGGCAGACGTTAAGTTTGGAGTCGTTGACCTATGAGGGAGATTGCCAGGGAGCTCTCTCTGAGAGTCCACATGGAAAGCCCAGAGGATTGGAGAAGAGCTACTTGTTGCAGGGAACAGGCAGTCCTGACAATGGTTGTCTCAAATGGTGTCACAGATGAGTGAAGGGACTCCCCTGCTTATTGTGGACATTCCCTTTGAGGCGATTCTAGGTGATGTCAGTGCTGTTTCCTGGGTCGACAATTAAGACTTTGGTCCTGATGATACCATTATATTTTGTGGGCTTCGGGATTTTGCATTTTTAAAAATGAAAGTAGGAGAAACTTATGACTCTGGTCTTTTAAAAAAACTCAATAGGCCGGGCACAGTGGCTCACACCTGTAATCCCAGCACTTTGGGAGGCTGAGGCAGGCGGATCATGAGGTCAGGAGATCAAGACCATCCTGGCTAACACGGTGAAACCCCGTCTCCACTAAAAACACAAAAAATTAGCCGGGTGTGGTGGCGGGTGCCTGTTGTCCCAGCTACTCTGGAGGCTGAGGCAGGAGAATGGCGTGAACCCGGGAGGCAGAGCTTGCAGTGAGCTGAGGTCGCACCACTGCACTCCAGCCTCGGCGACAGAGCGAGACTCCGTCTCAAAAAAAAAACCAAAAAAAAACAAAAAAAAAACAATAAAATTTTAGTCAAGGCTGGGCACGGTAGCTCATGCCTGTAATCCCAGCACTTTGGAGGCTGAGGCGGGCGGATCAAGAGGTCAGGAGTTGAGATCAGCTTGGTCAACATAGTGAAATCCTGTCTCTACTGAAAATACAAAAAATTACCTGGGCGTGGTGGCGGGCGCCTGTAATCCCAGCTACTCAGGAGGCTGAGGCAGGAGAATCACTTAAAACTGGGAAGCGGAGCTTGCAGAGCGCCGAGGTTGTGACATTGCACTCCAGACCGGGCGATGGTGTGAGACTCCATCTCAAAAAAAAAAAAAAAAATTTTAGTCGAAGTATTCTTTTGGGGGCAAGAGTGAAATGTTGGTTTTGATTACAGTGGTTTGTATTTTGATTTAACTTACAAACTTCTTTGTTATTAAAAGACATTAAATGAATACCTTTCTGATTTAGAATGGCATCAAGTTGGAGTGTTTTCTGAGCTTTTTAGTCCTGTAAATCCTGTGTTATAATTGCCGTTATAGGGTTTTTTCATTAATTGAAGGGAACATAGGCTAACAAGGAGTGGATTTCCCTAAGGTTATCACTGAGTGCATACTATGTGCCACAGAGCATTTTCATGTACATTGTATTATTTAATCCTCAGGACAACTCTCAGGGTGTTATATAAAATTTAGATTATTGAATTATTGTCATTAGTAACATTTTTTCTAAATAAAAGATGACATATAGGTGTATATATGTATATGTGTGTGTGTATATATATCATGTCATGTATATATATACACATATATATGTATGTGTATATATATTTATTTTTTTGGAGTCAAGGGTCTCCCTTTGTTGCCCAGGATGGAATGCAGTGGCATGATTATGGCTCACTGCAGCCTCAACCTCCTGGGCTCAAGCAGTCCTCCTCCGTCAGCCTCCCATGTAGCTGGGACCACAGGCACATGCCAACACACCCAGCTAACTTTTTTTTGTGCGTGTGGTAGTGAGGAGCTCTCACTTTGTTGCCCAGGTTGATCTCAAACTCCTGGGCTCAAGTGATCCTTCTGCCTCTGCCCTGCAAAGTGTCGGGATTATAGGTGTGAGCTACCACACCCAGCCACTGCTATTATTACTGTATGTGCTGGGCACAAAACAGATGTCTGATAAATGCTTATTTCCTTTCTTTTTTTTCCTACAGAAGGTACATCCTAACATTATCAGACTCAGTCCAATTCACCAGATTATTCTATTCAATTCTCCCAAACATTTTCTATAGCAGGAACTTAAAATAATTGAATGCACATTAAATTCAAAATTCAAAAACGAGCTTAATTTATCCTATGGGCATATTTATCTTTTGAAGAAAAATTACACTGGTGACATTACAAGTAGAAAAAAATGATCACTGAATTATGAAGATTCACATAAGAATGAATGAAAGTGGTACTGCCTTAGAAATCACTGACCAAAGATTCTATAGGTATTTTTATTAAACTGATATCCTTTAACTTATCCTTTAAAATTAGTCATTTCTATGTCATCTTTTATTTAGAAAAAATGACGTCATGTCATATCATGTCAATTGCATATTATTTCTAATAGGCAGTTGACATGATATATATATACACACACACATATACACTTATATGTATATACACATATATACACATATATAGGTGTATATATGTGTGTGTGTGTGTGTGTGTATGCGTGTGTATATATATATATATCATGTCAACTGCCTATTAGAAATAACTCCCTTTAGTCCTTAGAGTGAAGTTATTCCCATTTCACAGATGAGTAAACTTGGATGTACTGAATAACTTGTCCAAGGTCACAGAAGTTGTGCACAATTGGGATTTGAACTCAGGGTTGTCTAATGCCCAAACCTGTGTTCTTTTTATTGTACCATTTGGCGTCTCATTTTTTTCTGAGTCCAATCACTCTTTATGAACGTTCTTTAAAGAACTGACCTAATTCCAACAAACACTTTGAGAAACAAAGGAAGGAAAATAGATTTTTACAGTAGGAAAGCTAACATTTTAAAATCTTAAATTCACTTGAATCTCTCTGGCTGCCGATCTGAGGACCTAAATGCCTTTTTAACTAGTGAAATGAAAATTCTTGTCTGGGTGCAGTGGCTCATGCCTGTAATCCCAGCACTTTGGGAGGCCGAGGCGGGTGGATAGCCTGAGGTCAGGAGTTCGAGACTAGCCTGACCAACATGGTGAAACCCCTTCTCTACTAAAAATTCAAAAAATTAGCCAGGCATGGTGGCGAGTGCCTGTAATCCCAGCTACTCAGGAGGCTGAGACAGGAGAATCGCTCAAATCCAGGAGGCAGAGGTTGCAGTGAGCCGAGACTGCGCCAATTGCACTCCAGCCTGGATAACAAAAGCAAAACTCTGTCTCAAAAGAAAGAAAGAAAATTCTCGAAAATAAAATGTGAAGAAGTAAAAAGTTAAAAAAATTTTTTTCTTATAGTAATTACTAAGTAATGTTAACTTCAAGCCCTAAATTTATGTTCACAAATTTAGGCTCATCTGTTTTCCCCAGTACATTATAAGTTCCATGAGGGCAGGGGCCTGGAGCATAGTGAGCAGTAAATATCTGTTGAATAAAGGAATGAAGTTCTGTAATTTACTTCTTATGACTTTTTAAAAAGTCATCTTTACCCACGTGCCTGCCATATATGTCTTCTGTCCTTATATTGCTCCTGAACTTCTCTGTCTTCCACTGTTTGGTGGGCATCTTTGCTGGGATGTTTTATTGTCACCTCATACTGAACCATGTGTAACACCAAACTTCTTATCCTCATTGAAAAAAATAGTCTTTTTCTTTGTACTTCCTTATTTGGTTTAGCTAAATCCAAATTTAGCTAACCAAAGGTCAAAACTTAGGAGTAATCTTTGGCTCTTTCTACCTGTTTGTTTTTTCTGCTCTTACACTGTATAAATTTGTTTCTTTTCATTCTTCTGTTGCTATTCTAGTGCACCTAGTCCTTCACCTCATTGCTGACCTGCTTCTGTTGCACTTTAACTGTTCTCTTACACCTGCAGAGTCTGTTTCACACTTTGTCATATCAGTCTTCTAAAAACAGTGATAGACTGGATAAAGAAAATGTGGCACATAGACACCGTGGAATACTGTGCAGCCGTAAAAAAGGGTGAGTTCATGTTCTTTGCAGGGACATGGATGAAGCTGGAAACCATCATTCTTAGCAAACTAACATAGGAACAGAAAACCAAACACCTGTTCTCACTCATAAATGGGAGCAGGGAGGGGAACATCACACACTGGGGCTTTCGGTGGGTAGGGGGCTAGGGGAGGGATAGCGTTAGGAGAAATACCTACTGTAGAATATGGGTTGATGGGTACAGCAAACCACCTTGACATGTGTATACCTATGTAACAAATCTGCACATTCTGCACATGTATCCCAGAACTTAAAGTGTAATAAAAAGCAAAAACGTATCTCTTATTTTACTTCTTTTATTACCTCTAAAATGATCCTCAGCAGAAGGCTCCCATTCCCTTCACATCCCTTTTTTTCCTAACCAAATCTTTCCACTTCATGGTTTTTCTATGTTTGCTAAATTCAGCACCTCCCTCCTCACTGCTCCCCCATTCTTTCTTTTCGTCTCTACTTACCAAGGCCCATCTTCAGTTCTCTATAATCTATAATAGTTAATTTTCCCAAATCATACCTTTTTTTTTTTTTTGAGAGACAAGATCTTGTTCTGTCATCCAGGCTGGAGGGCAGTGCTCCTGGGCTCAAGTGGTCCTCCCACCTCAGTGTGCCCAGCCAATTTTTAAATTTTTTTATAGAGATGAGGTCTCACTTTGTTGCCCAGGCCAGTCTGGAACTCCTGTCCCCAAGAGATCATCTCGCCTTGACCTCCCAAAGTGCTGGAATTACAGGCATGAGCCACTGCACCTGACCCCATTATCTTCTTTTGAAATAAGTCGTCAGCTAATTCACTTCATAAATATCTGCTGAATATTATGTGTTAGGTACTGTGCTGTTCCTTGAGGATATGAAGGTGTGTAAGAATCAGGCCTTGCTTTCCCCTCAGAGAACTTATAATTATAACTATGAAGGGAAGACAGCTACGTGCACAGCAATTAGAACTTCATAATAAAAATACAGGCAATATGTGTTGCTGGACTAAGATGTGATCAACTAACTCTTTTGGGGGTTCTGGTGGAAGACATCACAGAAGAGAGGACATTTGGGCAGGTCCGAGAGGTTTAGTATGAGTAGACCATCTTGGGGAGAAAGGCATTCCAGAAGGAATGAAGAGCTGATCTGCAAAGGCAAAGAATTATGGATTATCATACTTAGTGTATTAATTTCCTAGGGCTGTTACAGTGAAGTACCACAAACTCATGGCATAAAACAACAGAAATTTATTCTCTCATAGTTCTGGGGGCTAGAAGCCTGAAATCAAGGTGCTGGCAAGGCCACGATCTCTCTGAAGACTCTGAGGGAGGATCTGTTTCATGCTTTTCTCTTCGCTTCTGGAGTTGCCAGCAGTCCTTGGCATTTTGGCTTGTAGATGCATCACTTCAGTCTCTGCCTCCGTCCTTTCAATCTCACGTGCTACTCTCCCTCCCTTTGTGTCTCTATCTTTTCTCTTAAGAGTACCAGTCATATTGGATGTACGAGTATGACGTCATCTTAACTTTGTTGCATCTGCCAAGGCCCTGTTTCCAAATAAGGTCACATTCACAGGGACCCAGGGTTAGGACTTTGACATATCTTTTTGGGGAACACAGTCCAACCCACAGCGTGTGGAGAACTGAATGTGGATGCATGTTGTTGGAACATAACTTGTGAGGGGTGTAATGGAAGGAAGGGGGTGAGATTATAAGGTTGTAATGGACTCTTCATCCCTTTCCGACAATCTGCAGCTTCACGTGCATGCTTGACCTAGGATAAGCCCTCAGGGCATTCCAGTTTCTGGCCGTGCTGATTGTTTGGAAATGGGCTTATGATTGATTTTAATGGACTCAATCAGAGTGAATCTCAGGACTTTTGTCGGAGATCCCTTTCCTCTGTGAGCATTTAGAAGGACATGTGTTGCCTTCTTTTCTGTGTGGCGAGGCCATAATGCCTAGAACTGTTAGAGTTACCATTGCTGTTGTAAGGAATTCACCTCAGGTCAGAGCAACTCCCAGAAGATGGAGGATGACAGAGAAATGGAGCCGGAGACCTGATAACTTTCTGAATCTCTGCATCAAAACTTGCCTGAAGGTGTAATTTTTGGTTTGAATTACTGCAGTCTGTGTTTTTCTTAAGCCGGTTAGAGTTGGATTTCCTGCCACTTACAGTAGAACAATTCCTAACATACAGAGGGAGGGAGGGAGGGTCAGCTGACTAGGGTTAGTCAGTTAGGGCTTCTGTAACAAATTACCATAGACTTTATCTCTATGAAAGGTTCCCAAGATGGGCAGGTGCTTTTTATTTACCACAGTATAGAGAACAGGTATGTACATAGGATAAAAAGGAGAGTATGTTTATGATCAAAACAGTTTTGACCATATAAATGTGATTAAGTGATTTAATATATTTGTAGGATATTTTTATCTTAAGAAATATAGAAGTGGGTACCTAGTGTTATGACTGAACAGAAATCTTACACTGGTTTTTCTGTTTAACACAATCATATTTCCAAAACTGAAATGAAACTGTAGTTGTACTTTTTGAAATACTTGTGTCTGGAAATTGGCCATTAACTTACTATGAAACTTGTTTCCCACTTAAATAATTTTGTACTATTTTCTGTGAATTCCCACATGCATTTTGGCAAGTGACTTCCATCTATATATTATATACTATTCTCATCTTTCATTTCATTACTTTGTTCCATCTATTTTCCCTTTTCTTTCTATACTTTCAAACTGGTCTGTTATTATTAATGTGACTTCCTTCTTATGATGGCTTTCTTATATTTGTCTTGCTTTTTTTTTCCACTTTTCATTTTCTTTATGTCATATCTCTTTAACTGCTTTTCTTTTATCACTGAGACCATGGTTTGATATCATCCTTTCAATTAAAACATTAAAAAAAATTTTTTTTCTTTTTCTGCTAGTGGATTGATCTTCGAGTGTTTGAGACAGGGTCTTACCCTGTCACCCATGCTGAAGTGCAGTGGTGCAATCACTGCTCACTGCAGCCTCAACCACGTTGAGCCTCTGGGCTCAAGTGATCCTTCCACCTCAGCCTCTTGAGTAGCTAGAACTGCAGGTGCGCACCACCATGCCTGGCTAATTTTTTAATTTTGTAGAGATGAGGTCTCACTATGTCACCCAGGCTGATCTTGAACTCCTGGACTCAAGCAATCCTCTCATCTTACCCTGCCAAAGTACTGGGATTACAGATGAGAGCCACCATGCTTGGACCCTTTAAATTTTTAATTCTTAAGTTTTCAGTTTTTCTGTTTACGTTTTGGGTGGACTTCAGTTCTAGCTATTTATTTACATGTTTACCTATTTAGAATTTTCTGGTTTTCACTTAGAGAAGTTAATTTTAGTAATGGGTGAATTTCCTTTTTTTTTTTTTAGAATTTGACATTAAAAGTATACAATTATTAAATGAATGAATTTTCCAATTAATTTCTCTTGGTCCTTTTTGTATTCGAATAATTTTTTGATTGGTTTACTAAGAAGCCAGTAAACATTAGGGTTTGGAATTCTGTCAGCTGCTGTTAAGAGTCACATAAGTAACCTCCCTTGACCTGTGTTTTCTCAATTTTTGAATTCACAGATTCTTTCACAAAAATGTATAATCTTATGGATTCTCGTAGGAATTAAAAAATAATCCTTTAAAAAATGTATCCTGTTTTTAAGATAATTTTAAATAAAGTAAAAGTAGTTTGTTAATAAAGATTATAAGGTATATTTTAAATATAATTTATAATGATATTCAAAGGAAAATTTGACCTTACTCTATTTAAAACATGGTGCATATGTTGTTTTATGTGCTTTAATTATGTAAGGAAAAGCGTGAGTTGTAGACAAAAAAAAAGACATTAAATTTTGGTATAAAATGTATATTAAAATAGAGATTGAATTTAACTGTGTTTTGTGCTATTAAAAATAGTTTACCCGTCCTAACGTTTTATATTCATAAATTTGTGCTTTCACAATTATTTTTTAGAATTTTTTTTGCATGTCTTGATTCTAAATGATAAAATGATAGCGATTTTCAGCTATTTGTAAGCATTTCTCTACAAATATCACACTTCCTGTTTGGATAGTTTTTCTCTAAATTGAATGAAAAGGCCAACCTGGCTGTAATTGTCACTCATTTTTCCCTTTTGAACACTTGTTATTGAAGTACTGAAGATATCTTGTCAAGGATTTTGATCAGAAGGTTTGGCAAAGATGATCTTGAGATCTGCAGAATTAGATTCATTTTATGCCTTCTCATAACTTATATATAAATATCATTGTGTCTTATGCGTCTCTTTTGATAGATGCCATGACTGTCTTTTAATGGGAGCAGTATTTGGCCAACTCTTTGAGAAACACTGACCAATACTGACAAAATGTATAACTCATTTCTTTAAAGTGATAATATGTTTAGTGCTGGTTCAGTCTCTGAACTAACTATAACTTCCTATTAATATGAAATATTCGAAGCCTATGGAAGAGATGCAAGGAATATCTCTTTGTACTTGCAACCTGGTTTTTCTGAATTTTCTTCATATTAATGTTATTCTAAGTAACAAAATGTTACAGATACTGACCAGGGTCCCCATGTTACCACCCCTTCTTAATCCCTGTTCACCATACCCTTTCCCCAGAGGTAACTAGTATGGTGAAGTTGATGTTTATTATTTCTCTTGCATGTTTCTACTCTTATTACAGATACCAGAGAGAAAGTACAGAGAGATATTTCTGCGAACAATATCTTGTTCCCAAAAACATGTAGCATTTTTAAATCTTGAGATGAGATATGCTGGAGATTTATCTGTTGATAAATGTAGTTCTAGCAGATTCATAGTTAATATTAATTACAGAAGGATTCCAGTTTACTGACCCGTTTTCCTGCTGATGGGCATTTAGAATTTTTCAACATTGGCTGTTACAAATAGTGCTACAATTACATTCTTTTTTTTTTTTTTTTTTTTTTGTGACAGGGTCTCACTCTATCACCCAGGCTGGAGTGCAGTGGTGCAATCACCACACACTTAGGTGATCCTCCTACCTCAGCCTCTGGAATAGCTGAGACTACATGCATGTGCCACCGCACCCAGCTAATTTTTTGTGTTTTTAGTAGAGACCAGGCTTCACTATGTTGCCCGGGCTGATCTTGAACTCCTGGCCTAAGCAATTTGCCTGCCTGGGGCTCTCAGAGTGCTGGGATTATAGGTGTGAGCCACTCTGCCCGGCCCAATTAACATTCTTTACCTATCTCTTTATGCATATACATGTGTGATTTTTCTCTAGGGTAGTGATCTTCAGTCTTTTGAAACACCTCGAAAATAACTGAAATTCTTTTTACTTCCTTGCTTTTAGGTTGACATGCAGTTGACACATTATTTTTTTTTTAAAAAATGAATTTATAGAGTTGCAGAGATACAATATCTGTATAGTATAAATAGAGCTGCTGAAAAAAAAACCCATTATACAGTATTACCTTAAAAATATATTTTGAATAGAATCCAATTCCATAGCAGTTTAATAACCATCCTCATTTAAAAAAATATATGAGGCCAGGCATGATGACTCACACCGTAATCCCAGCACTTTGGGAGGCTGAGGTGAGAGGATTGCTTAAGCCCAGGAGTTTGAGAACAGTCTGAGCAACACAGTGAGACCTCATCTCTATAAAAAATTTTAAAAATTTGCAGGGTATAATAGCACATAACTGTAGTCTTAGCTACTTGGGAAGCTGAGGTGGGAGGGTCACTTGAGCCCAGCAGTTTGAGGCTGCAGTGAGCTAAGATCACACTACTGCATTCTAGCCTGGGTGACAGAGAGAGACCTTGTCTCTTAAAAAGCCCCAAAAAACCAAAACCCATATGTAGTAAATGTTATAATTCTTTTCCTTTATGGCTTGTCCTTTTTGTGTTATATTTTAAAATTCCTGTACTAACCTTGTAAATATACTCTTCTATATTTCACTTCCTCAGAATTTAAAAATTTTGCTTTATTTCATTCTGATCTTTTATCTACCTGTAACTTACTTCTGTGAATGATTTGTTATATATTGACCTAATTTAATTATGTTTATATGGTAAGCAATTGTTGCAGTTCCATTTATAGAACAGTTTTGCTCCTGCTCCCCATTTGAATTGAATTGTGCTATGATCATTTAAAACTTCAGATTTGTCTTGATTGTTTTTAACTCTTGGCTCCTCTAATTTCAACAAAAATCCCTGTTGATATTTTGTTTGGGATTTCACTTGATGTTGAGATAAGCCTGGGGAAATCTGTCATCTTTATAGTAGAGGGCTTTTCCATCCTTCTCTTCCTTCTGGAAAGATGCTTTATATTTCCAGTTATTTAGGTCTCTTATATCTTTCAGTAAATTCTTATAGCTTTTTTCAAATGATCTGACACACTTTTATTAGATTTACTACTAGATAGAGAATTTTGTTATTACTGGAAACTAATTGATTACTATAGTACCTAGGAATGGATTTTAAAATTATTATTGCACTGAGTAATATGTAGCTCATGAGTATCTGTATTTATCTGGTCACTTCTCTGATGTCTAGTAAACTTATTCACCTGTCTGGATCTAGGCAGGAGGTTGACTGGGCTCAGCTGGTGAGGATGAGGGTGTCACAGCTGTCACATCTCTGTATCAGAGGCTGGCTGAGCCTCACCGTCATGGTGATGGCAGAAGTGCAAAGGCAGAATTGATTTCCTTGTATTTTGAATTTGTATATCTATGAATCCTTCCTAAGCTCTTGTAGTACTGGTAGTTTGTGTGTGGATTCTCCTGTTTCCCATGTTGATAGTCATGCTGCCAGTAAGTTGTGACAGTTTATTTCTAATCCATATACACCTTCTTTCATGTCTAATTAATGAGCTAGTTCATGTTGTTGAATATGATCATTGTAGGACATTGTTGAACGGTCTTGATCTTGACTTTAAAAGGAATCCTATGGAATAGTTCCCTGCACATAGAACGTGACCTGTGATCATATTGATGTTTGTCTTTCATCTGTTAATGTGGTAAATTACACTGATACAGTTTTTAATTGTTAGACCATGTTTGTATTCCTGAGTTGAACGCATTTTGGCTATGATACGTTTTTTAATACAGATTTTTAGATTTGATTTGCCAATACTTTGAGTTTTTTTTTTTTTTTTTTTTTTGAGACGGAGTCTGGCTCTGTCGCCCAGGCTGGAGTGCAGTGGCCGGATCTCAGCTCACTGCAAGCTCCGCCT
>NW_012098210.1:2350649-2357710 GCF_000951045.1 Mandrillus leucophaeus
TGACCTCATGATCCCCCTGCCTCGGCCTCTCAAAGTGCTGGGATTACAGGCATGAGCCACTGCGCCTGGCCTGAATTTTTGAACTGTGCTTGTGAGCTTTTCTTTTGGCAAGCATGTCAGATTTTGTCTATTGTTTTATTTTGTCTTCACCCTTGAATGCTCATATAGCTGGAGCTGGAATTTAAGATTGATCAGTGTTTTGTTTGAGCAATTTGAATATTTTTTTCAATGTCTTCTGATTTTTATTACTGGTATTTCAAAGTCAGCTGTCAGTCTAATTCATTCATAGGTAATTTTTTTTTCTTTCTCTCTTTTTTAGCAGCTTCTTCTGGAATATTTCAAATAAACAAAAATGGAAAGTATAACAAGTCTGACGTGTCTGTCACCAGCTTCAACATTTGCAGCTCGTAGCCAGTCTTTTTCACTTTTACCACTGCCCCATTCCCATGCCCTCCCCTCCTCCCGCCAGCTAGCGTAGATTATTTTGAAGCATATCTCAGGTGCCATTTTGTTTCCTTTTCTTTTTTTTTTTTTTTTGAGACAGAGTCTTGCTCTGTCACCCATGCTGGATTGCAGTGGTGCAATCTTGACTCACTGCAACCTCTGCTTTCTGGGTTCAAGCGATTCTGGTGCCTCACCTTTCTGAGTAGTTGGGGTTACAGTGTATGCCACCATGACCAGCCACTTTTTTATTTTTAGTAGATGTGGGGTTTCACTGTGTTGGCCAGGCTGGTCTCGAACTCCTGGCCTCAAGTGATCTGTCCACCTTGGCCTCCCAAAGTGCTGGGATTACAGGTGTGAGCCACCATACCCAACCATTCTGGTTTTTTATACGTGCTCTTGCTTTTACTCATAGTCTATCTCTCTGTTATTTTTTTTTCCCCTTTCTCTTTGGTTGATTGTATTAATGTAGTATTACTATGATGTGCCCAAATGTGGATTTATTTTTATTTTGCTCAATGTATGTGCATTCTTTATCTGAGGATTCAAGTCTGTCATCATGTCTGGGAAATTCTCAGGTATTATCTTTTTAAAGCTTCCTTTACATTTTGTTATTTTCTCTTAGTATGACTTTTAGACATGTATTGCCTATTCTTTTCATTCTCTTTACTTTCTACTTCTCATAATTTTTATCTCTTTATTTCCCTCTGTTGCATTCAGAATAATTTCCTCAGATCTGTTCTCTAGTTCACAAATTCTCACTTTAACTGTATCTAATTTGTGGTGTAACTTGTTAAATTTTCATTTTCAGTGATTATATTTTTAATTTAATATCTAGAGGTTTTACCTTTTATTAATAAAACTGGTCACTTATTTTCATAGTGTTTTTTTTTTTTTGATACTTTTGATCCTATTGTGCCTTTAAGCAATTTAAATTAATTAATTAATTAATTTTTTGAGACCAAGTCTTGTTGTCCAGGCTGGAGTGCAGTGGTGTGATCTCGGCTCATTGCAACCTCTGCCCCCCAGGTTTAAGCAGTCCTCTACCTCAGCCTCCCGAGTAGCTGGGATTACAGGTGCGTACCACCACACCCAGCTAATTTTTGTATTTTTAGTAGAGACAGGGTTTCACCATCTTGGCCAGGCTGGTCTTGAACTCCTGATCTCGTGATCCACCCATGTCGGCCTCCAAAATTAAATTTATTTTGTGTTCTTTATTGGATTGTTCTAGTAACTGAACTTTATAGGGTCTAATCCTGTTGTTAATTTGCTGATTTTTGTTCATGGTGCGTTGCTTCAATTTTGTTGAAAATTTGAGTTTCTCTTCAGTGAGACTTTATCAATAGACAGATGTCTCTAGAGAGAGTTTGTAATTATTTTTACTAGATATATTTGGGGGTATTCTGACCTGGGGCTACTTTCTATGTTAATTTTATTTTCTTATGAGTAGCTAGAACCCAAGTGAGGGTAGTATATATTAGAACTCAAGTGGGTGTGGGACTCATTATGAAGTAATTGGGAGGGATTTTCCCCTGCCTTGATCTATGCTGAAACTGCTTTCTTGTTGCTTTTCTGTGCCTAAGAGCTAGGTTTGGTTTTTAAAAGCTCTTTAAGGGTTCCATCCTTCTTGAAGGGCTCTCGGTTCCAACTCCCTGCCTTACATTGACCTAGGACTCAGTGTTTTCCTTTTGAGCATTTAGATCCAGATTCTTTTATAGAGGGTGATGTGCTCTTGGATCATGGAGATTGACAGCCTCTCACAGGACACTGTGGAGTTGGCTAACATGTTCCCTGCTCTGATTTTCAGGTCTCTAATTTTGGCCTTTAGTGATTTCTCTTACTTTTTTCCAGGTTCAGCTGGCAGTTAAAATGATGTTATATTGCAGATTGCATTTACTTCTTGATTTTAACGTAGTGAAATGTATTGATTTTTTTTCCCTTTGGAGAATGCTTTTTGTGTCTTGTTGAAATCTTTCCCTATCCCAAGATTGTGAAGATACTCTTCTATATTGTCTTCTGGACGTTTCATTGTTTTGTCTTTCACACTTAAATCTACAGTCCACCTGGAGAAAGAGGGATGTGTCTGTGTGGTGTGAGGTTAGAGTCACATTTATTTGCTTTATGCATATCCAGTCCCATTTTTTGAGAAGACCTTTCTTTCCCCAGTGCTCCGTAGTGCTGTCTCTGTTATCAATCAGGTGTTTATGTATATATGATCTGTTTCTGGACTTTCTATTCTATTCCTTTGGTCCGTTTGTCTATCCTTATGCCAGTAATACTGCACTGTCTTAATTAGTATAGATTTATGTCAAGTCTCCTTAACTTATTTTTCTTGTTCTTTTCCAAGTTTGTTTTGGCTATTCTTGGTCCATGGCATTTGCATATAGATTTTAGAGTCACCTTGTTTATTTTTGACAAGAAGAATATCTTGAGAATATGATTAGGTTGGTACTGAACCTATAACTCAGTTTTAAGTGAATTGACAGCTTTTATAATGTTGAGTCTTCTGAACCCCAAACATGGTATATACCTTTATTTATTTAAATCTTTTCTAATTTGCCTTAATGGTTTATAATTTTCTATGCAGAGGTTTTGTATATCTCTTTCCAAGATATTTGATTTTTTTTTTTTTTTTTTTTTGAGACGGAGTCTTGGTCTGTTGCCCAGGCTGAAGTGAAGTGGCGTGATCTTGGCTCACTGCAACCTCTGCCTCCTAGGTTCAAGCAATTCTCCTGCCTCAGCCTCCCGGGTAGCTGGGATTACAGGTGTGCGCCACCATGCTAGGCTAATTTTTGTATTTGTAGTAGAGATGGGGTTTCACCATGTTGGCCAGGTTGATCTCGAACTCCTGAGCTCAAGTGATCTGCCTGCCTCGGCCTCCCAAAGTGCTGGCATTACAGGTGTGAACCACAGATATTTGATGTTTTTTATGCTTTTGTAAATTGTATCTTTAAGTTTTTTTTTTTTTTTTAACAAGGTCTGGTTTTATTTCTGGCAGAATCTTTTAAAATATAAAACACATCTCAACCCTGCAATCTGCCAGCATGCCTTGTTTCTGCAGGATGCATGCTAGACCATGAGACTATGTAACAAAGGTCTTTAAGAGGATTTGGTTGGGAGAAAAAGAAAAAGCAGATCTCAGGGAAGCCTGGGCTAGCCCAAAAGCTGAGCTACATCCCTGAACACTAGAGCAGTCCTTGTCTTTTCAGATCCTCATATGTCTTCTTATTCACAACATTCCCACTTGAGTCTTCATATTCTTCCTCTGTGTCAGGCTGCCATCATTCTGAAGCCTTCTGCAATTTGAGTTTGGCCCACAAGGAGACAGCATCTTCAATCTGTGTCACATTAGCAAAGTGAGCAGTGCTCGGGATGCCCAAACACCTCATGCCATGAACATGATGCCATTCAGCAAAGTGTTGTTGGAAGGCTTTGGGCCCTTGGTAGGTGTAGTTTCCACAAATCTCACAGTTATAGTTGATATTTAGGCCATGAAACTTATACAGCCAGTAGGGAATGGGTTTACCATCCCAGCCAAGTGGCAGGTTTTTGGGGTTGTAAATGATCTCGTTCTTTTCATGTTCACTCTCACTCTCACTGATCTGCTCTTCTTCCTCTTCTTGCTCTTCTCCTGTCCTTGCTTGCTTGCGCTGTACATTTTCATGAGTGAGATGTCGCTGTCCCCCATGAGTCAGAGTATACATAGATCTGGGCTTCTAGAAAAGCAGTGTCTTTGTTCCTCTCAGTTCTCGCTTGGTGCTCTTTGACTTGGGATTTTTGGCAGACAAAGAGTTATCAGGTGACTCCAGGGACTTTCCTTTGGTGCTGAATAGTCTCTGGACTTGCTGTTCTAGGGTCCCGCCACATTTCAAGCCTAAAGCTAAAAGAGCAGATTTCAATCTGTCCAAACCCAGAGAGGCCAACTCCTCCCTAGAGGAGAATGCGGAGAGGTCAAGATGGGCTCCAGCATGGGTCAGAGCACTGCTTGTCTCTTTCGGCCATCCAGGAAAGGTCCCATTCTCCCATTTCTTCTCAGACTCAGCCTGAATCTTCCCAAAAAGTTCATTCTGGTCTTGGAGAGGCTTCACTCTATCTGTGTAATCCTGAAGGTACTCAAGCAGCATCTCTAGGTATGTCTTACACTCTGCATTCTTCCTTTCTTTAGGAATGTCAAATAATTGGTCAAAGATGGACGGGTATGTGATATAATCCATCTTCTCAGATGCCTTCAGGTTAATGTACTTGAGGTAACAGTCATGGAGATCGAGGTAACGACCACATCCCTCTTCATCTGTGAACTCCACCAAGTTTTGTGCCTCTTAACTTGGATTCTCTCGAAGTCTTCAGGAGCTCCTCAAATTCCACTGACATTGGCACACAGATCTCATTTGGGGGCTTCCGGTGGAATTCCTTTATTTGCTTGAGTCTATTATAGAATTTAGCAAACTCATTGGGTCCTGAAATGGCATTGAGCCCCTCCTTTCGTAATCCATCTTTATCATCATACAAATCCCTTGGGTTCCCACTGACCTCCGTATACCTGTCTTGTATGACCTGAGTGCGGTGATGAGAATTGATCTGGTCCCGGAGCGTGGACTTCTTAGTCAGCATCTCTTTGGCCATGACGTCCATGAACCTTTCCTTCTCATGATAGCGCTGCTGCTGCACCAGTATTGTCTCCATCTTTTCTTAGCCGCAGCCTCTCTTAAAATGTTTATAATTAGTTGTTTGCTGCTGGTTAAAGGAAATGCAATGGACTTTTTGCACCTTTCCTAAAGTATTTTATTTATTCTAATAATTATCTGTAGATTATTAGCTCTCTGGGTGGAAAAAAAACAACCCTTCTTTTATCTCCCATGACTTCTCCAAATGTGGCCTCATTTCTATGTTTCATTTTACAACAAAACTCCTGCAAATGAAATTGTTCTCTTGTCCTACTTCCTCATTTCCAATTTTCTCTGTAACTTGTGACTGTCAGAGATCATAGGAGCAGCAGTGTCCATAGCTTGTCAAATCCAGTGGTTAGTTCTCTGGCCTTGTCTTACAAAACTTCATAACATTTCACTGCTTCCTTTTTGCAAACTTGCTTCTGGATTTCTGGGACTCCGTGCTCTGTTTCTTTTTTGCCATGCTTGACTGACTGCTCATTTGCAGACTTTGTCTTCTTCTGGCTTGTAAAAGTCAGAGTTCTTCTGGGCACTTGCTATGCATCTGCACTCAATCGTCTTCTGTATATGTACCTGAAACTCAGATATTCTTCTCAGTCTGGGGACTTCGAATACTGTAACACTGAACTTTTAATTTTTACTCCAAGCCTGTTTGACCCTCAGTTTTCTTAGCACTTGTATGAGACCACGCAGGCTAGAAACCTGGGTGTTTTCTTTATTCCCATTTACTCACTTGCAAACTATTATGAAATCTTGTCTGTTCAACCCCCAAAACTTATCTAAGTATCTGCTGGTATTCTTTTTTCTTCATTTATGGGTAGAAGCAAGATTGTGTAGGTCTTTGTAGTCTTAAATAACCATAAAAAATTTCTGGAAAGTGTAAGGTTGAATGTAAATGAAAGGTATCAGATGACTAAGAGGAGTGCCGTTAAATATCAGGATCCTTAAACTTCTTTTCTTTATCTTTGCCCATTGCCTTTTCTTTTCTTTCATTGCTATATATTTACATGGACTCTTTCAAAGAGATTATAGTTACAGAGACCTGATAGCCAACAGGTTGAATGTAACCCTTATTTATGCTTATTTTTGCCTAATATTCAGGGCCCTGTGAGAGATTCTGGTTGTTGAATATACAAAAAGGGTTGAAAGCATATTCTAGATAGGGGAATGTGTGTGTGTGTGTGTGTGTGTGTGTGTGTGTGTGCGTGTGTGCGTGTTCTCCGGGAAGGAGGGGGAATACGGTAGGAGCAAAAGCACAGGAGAGGTAAGAGTGGGCACCGAGTGTCTGGGGGACCATGAGAATTGGCGTGGCAGGTGAGAGGAGAAGGATGGACATTCTTAATAGTTAGAATGTCAGGAACAGGAGGAGTTCAGACTTCATTCTACAGTCGGTACAGAGTTATTCTAAATATTGACAAGGGTAGTGACATGGTGACATTGGTGCTTTAGGAATGTTGTTCTGCTGTAAGGTGCTTAGTAGACTTTGTGGGCTGGTCTCAGAAGCTGCTGAAGGTAGCCAGCGGTGTTGGCAATAAGATTACCATGAATTATTTTTGAGCTTGGGGTAGAGTGGGAATGGAGATGAGGGAATACATCTAAGGAAGTCTTTGATGGCAGTTATGTCATAAATTGTTCATACATGTGATGAATGGGATACCAAGCACAGGAAGAAACTAACGAAACTCACATCAACGTTTTGAGCATTGGAGAATGGGGCTGTTTTATCATTTCAGGTGGACTGAGCTGAATGGGAAGAGATAATTCTGCCATAAGATCAGGATTGAGTTTTGTTGGTTCTGGAACTCAGTTTTTGCTGCTGTACTGTCCAGAGAGAGAGAGAGAAAGAGAGAGATGCGCACACACACACACACAAAAATAACTAATATATAAAAATACATATGTATAGTGGGTATATATGTTTATTTATAATTATGTAAAATACAAAGTATATAA
>NW_012098210.1:2358045-2465221 GCF_000951045.1 Mandrillus leucophaeus
AGGCTAGTTTTGAACTATTAGGCTCAAGCGATCCATCTGCCTTGACCTCCCATAGTGTTTGGGATTATAGGCATGAGTCAGTGTGGCCAACCTGTTTTTATTTTTTTGTAGAGATAGGGTTTTGCTGTGTTGTCTAGGCTGGTCTCAAGCTCCTGGCCTCAAGCGATCCTCCCAGCTCAGCCTCCCAAAGTGCCGGGATTACAGGCATGAACCAGTCTGGCTAGCCTGAGTTTTTATTTCTGTTTTAAAAAAACATGAACAACCTCTTTATAGCTGCTGTAAACCATTGAACTTTCTTTGTTCTTGAACCGAACTAGGCATCCACACAGCACCTATTCATCTGAGGGAATAGAGTCAGTGTTCAGATGACTTTGAAAGAAAGGTCCACCTGCAGTTCTCTAGCTTTTGAAATTTTTTTTTTTCCCATACTGTAATGGATACACATAAGATTGTTCTGGACTTCCTTTATAGTAAACTTTGCTCTTAATAAGAGCTTGAACATTTTTGTTGTTGCAAAACTGTGTTAGAGTTGATGCTGTTATTTATTAGGCAACAAATGTTACATGAATATCTAGGATGTTTTAGGCACTGGCGAAAAAGAGGTGAATGAGATATGTTCTTGAGAAAATCTTGGCAGTATCGTGGGCAGAGATTATTCTTTATAACAGTAATAATCAAACCACATGATGCATTTACGACGGAGAAGGCATTAATCAGCTCAGCACAGAAAACTTGGGGCACAGGTTCTCAGAGCTCCAAGGGACATTTGAAGTGGGATCTGAAAGGTTGGTTAGGAGAAAATAAGTTATTCTAGACAGAGAAGTCAGGCTGTGCTAAGCCACAAAGACTTAATGCAGGTTAGTTGAGGAAGAAATACTAGTCAATATTGCCACAATATGGTCTGCTCAGTCTGGGGAGCAGTGGCTAGTGATGGAGCAGGCTGGGTAAGTTGGGGTTGGATTGTCACAGACCTTGCATGTTGTGCTAAGGCATGCAAAGGTTTCCAGGCAGGTTTTGACCTGATCAGATTGCCCTTTATAACATTATAAAGAAGATGACAGGTGGCTCTGCCAAGAACTGTCCAGACTGGGGAACTGGGCTGAGCCACAGTTAAGAGACTGTTGCAGTAGACTAGACAGGGAGGAGGAGAATTCAAATTAGAGCATTGGCGTTGGCAGTGGGATCAAAGAGGGAAAAAGATGAGATTGGTTTGTAGGCTGAATGAATGGAGGTGAAGGTGAAGAAAGAGTCAATAATTTTTTGGAAGATAGAGTAGATGACAAAGTTGTTTAAAGAAAACATAAAAGGAGGGGATTTAATGACTTAAATTTTTGATATAAGGAATATAAGTCTGAAACATGGGTCTAGCCTTGAGCTGGAAATACAGCTTGGGCAGTTAGCAACACAGAGGTGATAAATGAAGCCATGGATGCAGATGGAATTACCTGTAGGAATATCGTGGAGACCTTGATCCAGCCAGGACAATTCCAGGGACAGCCCAGGATTTGAGCAAAGGACTGGTCCGTTGCTTTTAATGAGTCTTTCAAGGTTGATGATTTATTATTATTTAAAAATATGAGGGAGCCATATTATTTTATGGTTGTTTTAATTATTGTGGATGGGTGTAGTAGAATGTCCTAAATATTAAAACATATAGCATTCATTTATAATGTTATATCATTTATAATGATTGTAGCTTTATTATTATTTTTAATAATTAGGACAAATGCTTAATATTTTACATTTTAGATCACTAGTATGAGTAAATATTAATGATGAATCTTTGTCTTTCTTTTGAATTTAAGAAATTAGATCAAAATTTTGTGATTAGAGATGAAACTTTGGAATGCAGAAATATTTTTGGTATTGGTGCCAAAAATTTAAGTCAGTTACTTTAACACTTAGACATTACAAGATCATATATAGAAAGTGTGTTATTGATTTGGTGTATTAGAATCATTTGTGGAGCTTTTAAAGACACCAGTGCAAGGCCGAGACGGGTGGATCACGAGGTCAGGAGATCGAGACCATCCTGGCTAACACGGTGAAACCCCGTCTC
The DNA here is from genome assembly GCF_000951045.1 of Mandrillus leucophaeus. NCBI lineage: Eukaryota > Metazoa > Chordata > Mammalia > Primates > Cercopithecidae > Mandrillus > Mandrillus leucophaeus. Next base: position 2,360,105 of record NW_012098210.1, read on the forward strand.
TACTAAAAAATACAAAAAAAAAAAACTAGCTGGGCGAGGTGGCGGGCGCCTGTAGTCCCAGCTACTCGGGAGGCTGAGGCAGGAGAATGGCGTGAACCGGGGAGGCGGAGCTTGCAGTGAGCTGAGATCCGGCCACTGCACTCCAGCCTGGGCGACAGAGCGAGACTCCGTCTCAAAAAAAAAAAAAAAAAAAGACCAGTGCAATGCTGAATTCCACCCAAGAGGGGTTTGTGTTAGGGCCACATCATCTGTGTTTTTTAAAGCTCTGCGGATATTTCGATGTTAATCTGAGAACCCTATTATCAGGGGTCTGGGTAGGGGCTTTGTGAGCATATTTTGTGTCTTGTCTATATGGTTAACTTTTTTGTTGAAAGCTGTTAAAGCAAAGGCCAGGATACCAGCAGGTTAGCAATTTGGTCACCACAGTGAGACCATTTGAATTTTCATGTGAATTTAAACTGTAAAACAAAATTCAATAGCAGTTCAGTCTGGGCTTGTATCATTAGAGGGCTGGTTAAATAAAGTATGACATGTTCACAGAGCAGAGTACTATGTAGCTATAAAAGGGAAGGAGAAATAGCTATATACTGCTGTTGGGGAGAATATATTGTTAATTAAAAAAAAAAAAACCCACTGTAGCAGAACAGTAGTATTGTACGCTATCATTTTTTAAAGAAAGGGGATCTATAAATCTATAAATGTATATTGTGCATACATATAAACACACCAATGGAATGATAAACCAAAAACTAATAAAAATGATTAAGGAGAGAGAGGGAATGGGGTGGATGAAACAGGGATGGAGGCTAGACTTCTGAATGTTCTTTATTTTGTGGATTACATTTAGAGCCATGCCAATGCTTTACCATATTATAAAATAAAAATAAATTAAAATGAGAGAAAAAAGGCAATCACTAAGAATCAAGTGCAAAATGGAGTAAGTGAACCTAAATGTATATTAAGTTTGAGGCTGAAGCACATGGTCTTTCAAATGACTTTGAAACATAGTAATTTGATTATACATTTCTAGAGGGACATATCCTCAAGGACAAACAACTGCTAAAATATTGTAAACTGTTTTTAGTAATTGTATAGCTGGAATTATTGGTATTGTTCTGGAAGTATGCGTTGTTAAGGAAAACAAGTGGATAATTTTATTGGATTGGGGCCCTGGATTTTGGTGTGGAAAAGAGAGATACAAAGGTAGAAACAGAGAAGTTGTTGATTAAGAATCTTGGGATCATAAATTTGAGTTGGAGATGTCAGTATGAACTCACGATATTTTTTCTTTTTTGAAAATGTATTGTCTGATTTTCTCTGCTGGAAAATCCCAGAAAGCAACCTAGGTAGCATTGAGCACTTCTAATGCCAGATTCTGTTCTGTAAATACTAATTCCCACTACAAGGAACTTAGGGTACCTTAGAAAAATGGCTTATTTCATGTTGGGGTCAGGAATGCTATAAGGTGATCCTGTGACATCTCTTTATATCACAAAACAGGCCACTAGGGGGATTTTCATTTCTATCAGTGGTAGAATAGCTTTTTCTAAGCCAGTGCTCCAACTGAGACCAACTATTAGAGAAGATGGGAAATATTGTTTTAAAAATCTATACTTGAAGGCTTTGGAAAGTGAGCAAGGCAAAAAAGGGACCACAGAGACCAAAATTTTGGAGAGAAGGTAAACTCGGGGGCGAGGGCCAACTTTTGGTACAGCTTTTCCCTTGGGGTGATTGGCCGATTTGAGATGTGCAGCTAAGAGATTGAGCACAAAGTAATGGCAGAGAGACTGAGGTTCTAAGCAGAGTTTTGGTGGTTATGCAGCACCAGGGGACACAGTTGGATTTCAGGGGCTGCAAAGAAAGAAGGGGCACTGGAAAATACCTCAGGCTTTTAGTTGGGAACCCTGAAGGATGGGCTACACCCTGTGCTTAAGGGTGAACTCAGAATAGATCAGCTCTTACAAAGGCTGAAGCCCAGCTTTCACATTACCTCAATCCCTGATTGGATTAAAGAATCTGCTCCTAGCTTTATTGTTTGCTAGAAGCAAATGTAAATCTATGGAGGAAGATAGTATCAAGCATTGCCTCAAGTTATTATTATAATTACTATGTATAATATTTTATAATGTAATAAATATTTACATAATTGTGAAACTTAGTCTGGCATTCAATAAAAAAAATAAGACCTGAAAATTTAAAAATTGACTGAAAATCAGGAGAGAAAACAGATAATTGAAACAGACTTATAGGGAGGCTTTCATTACAAATGAGATAGTATAGACTCAGTCTTCCCTGCACTTCCCTGCTGAATACAACTCTAAATCTTGGAGTTGGTACAAAAGACACACAAAGGAGAATTCTTGAAGTTTATAAGAAGAAAGTGAACTGACTTGGGATCACAGGATTCAAGAACAACATAGTAATAGAGCATCTTGCATCCTCCCATCCATTACAAGGCCACCTAGACCTGGTGTTTCCTGACCCTCCCACCCAGCAACAGAATGCAGGCTAGGTGGGTAGGCTCATTCTTCCCCTGAATCAAATGAAAGTCCCCTCTGAAAACATCTGGCAAACCTGACAGCATTGACAAAGGGGATCAGTTGGAACTCTACCCCTAATCTTAACCCTGTAAGTGGTGAGAGGAAGCACATTCCTTCTTTGCCTGTCCTGAGATGTCCCTTTTTCACTGAGGCAGGTTGGCAGAATGGGTAAGAGAGACCTAACTTTAGCACGCAGTCCAGTTTGAGAAGACTCTTCTTCCCTGTGGATGTGAGATTTTCCTCTTCAGCCCAGAGACACCAGGGTGGGCACTACCTGCAAAAAGGACATACCCACAGCAAATGGCCCAGTCTGAGAAATCTCTGGCCATGTGGGCCTGAGCCTTTTCTCCCTTACCCAGAGATATGGGCAGGTGGGTGGAACTGACAAGAGCAAGTGGTCCATTACAGAAGACCTCTTTGTCTCTGTGGGTTCAAAGCTTGCCTTTTTCACACCAGCGATACTGAGGAAGCTAGGAGTAACCTAGGACTACCCCACCCTCTTCTACCAAGAGACAACTGGCAGCCTGGCTCGGGGAAACTTCTTTACCGTCTCAGGCAGCGCCAGCAGAGACCAGTGGGAGCTCAACGGCACTAGATAAACAAAGCAGGCTAAATAACACTGCAAAGGCTCTGAAAATTAGTCTGCCATTGGAACGTTAGCCTAGAAAAGTAAACCAAGATACTCGTGCTAAAACTAAACAGGGTGGCTAACTGTTAAACTAAAAGATTTAATGGAAGCCTATGTTAGATACTTCTAACGTAATAGACAAAATGTTTATGATATAATAGCAAATCACTTGTCATACCACCAACAAAGGAAACCACAATTTGAATCAGAAAAGACAATCAACAGACACCAATACAAGATGAATCAGATGTTAGAATTTTCTGACAAGGATTTTGAAGCATCCATCATAAAAGCTCTTCAAAATCAATTAAAATTCTCCTGAAACAAATAAAAAATATAAAAATCTCAGCAAAAAGCCATATAAAATTAATTAAAACTAAATAAATGAAATCAAAAAGCACCAAAATAGAAATTTTAGAACTGAAAAACAATAGAGAAAAACCACTTACTGGACAGGCTCTATAGAGTGGCAATGACAGAATCAGTAAACTTGAAGAAGGAACTATAGGATTCGCTTAAAAAAAAAAAAAAAAAATGACTTGTGGCACAATAACAAAAGACTTAACATTCACGTAATTGGATTTCCAGAGGAAAGGAGAGTAAGTAGGACTAAAAGAGTGTTTGAAAGAACTAATAGTGGAAATCTTACCACATTGGCAAAAGAAACAAACCTAAGGACCCAAGAAGCTATGCAAACTTCATACAGGATGAACCCAGTGAAACACCAAGATACATTATAATTAAACTCTTGAAACCTAAAGGCAAAGAGAAAGTCTTGAAAGCAGCCGGAGAGAAATGATGCATTACCTAAAGGAAATACCAATTCAAATGGCAGTAGATTTCTCGTCTGAAAACATGGAGGCCATCTGAAATGTTGCGTTACCTATAGGGAACACCAGTTCAAATGACAGTCGATTTATTGTATGAAAACACGAAGAAGGACAAGACATGATGTTTTTCAAGTGCTGAAATAAAAGGACTGTCAATCGTGAATTCTGTATCTGGTGAAATTGTGCCTCAGGAACTAGAGGAAAATAGAAACATTCTCAGATAATGGATACCTAAAGAATTTGTTGCTAGCAGAACAACCCTTAAAAATTGGCAAAAGGGGGCTGGGGCGGTGGCTCACGCCTGTAATCCCAGCACTTTGGGAGGCCGGGGCAGGCGGATCACAAGGTCAGGAGATCGAGACCATCCTGGCTAACATGGTGAAACCTCGTCTCTACTAAAAATACAAAAAAATTAGCTGGGTGTGGTGGTGGGCGCCTGTAGTCCCAGCTGCTCGGGAGGCTGAGGCAGGAGAATGGCGTGAACCCGGGAGGCGGAGCTTGCAGTGAGCCGAGATTGCGCCACTGCACTCCAGCCTGGGTGACAGAGCGAGACTGCATCTCAAAAAAAAAAAAAAAAAAAGGACTAAAGGAGGTTCTTTAAGCCGAAAGGAAATGATAGTAGAAGGAATCTTGGAGCATTAGAAAGAAGGAACAATGGAAAGACAGAAATATGTGTACTTAAATTAATAGACTGTCCCAGGCTGGGTGCAGTGGCTCACGCCTGTGATCCCAACACTTTGGGAGTCCCAGGTGGGTGGATCACCTGTGATCAGAAGTTCAACACCAGCCTGACCAACGTGGTGAAACCTCGTCTCTACTAAATACAAAAAAAAAAAAAAAAAAAAATAGGTGTGGTGGCAGATGCCTGTAACCCCAGCTACTTGGGAGACTGAGGCAGGAGAATTGCTTGAAGCTGGGAGGCGGAGGTTGCAGTGAGCCTAGATTGTGCAATTGCACTCCAGCCTGGGCAATAAGAGTGAAACACTGTCTTCTAATAATAATAATAATAGACTGTTCCTTTCCTCCCAAGTTTTATCAGTCTTATTTGATGATAGAATAAAAAATATAAAACCATCTAACACTAAAGATGATGATATTTAAATCAAGATAAAGGACTTAAATGGAAGTGAGGTTTCCATACTTTGTTCAGAGTGGTAAAATGTTGTTACTAATAAGCAGATTATTATAAGTCACATGTTTATATTGTAGTAATTGAAGTAATCACTTAAAAGCTATACAAAAATATAAACTCAAAAAAATATAAACAAATCAAGCTGGAATCCGTGATGATTAATTTTAGGTATCAACTTGACTGGGTTAAGGGGGACTTAGATAACTGGTAAAGTATTCTCTCTGTGTGTGTCTGTGAGGGTGTTTCCAGAAGAGGTTGGCACTGGAATCAGTGAACTGAGAGTAAAGATTACCCCTGCCTAATGTGGGTGGCCAGCATCCAGTTGTTTGAGGGCGTAGATAGAACAAAAAGGCAAATCTCATTTCTCTTCTGGAGCTGGGACACCTGTCTTCTCCTCTCCTTGGACTTCAGAACTCCAGGCTCTCTGGCCATCAAGACTTCAAGACTAGCACAAGCAGTCTCCCAGGTTCTTGGGCCTTTGGCCTCAGACTGAGTTATACCATCAGCTCCCTTGGTTCTCAGGCTTTGGGCTTGTCCTGCACTGCGCCATCGGCTTCCCTGGCTCTCCAGCTTGCAAACAGCCTATCGTGGGACTTCTCAGCTCCTGTAATTGTGTGAGCCAGTTTCCCTAATAAATCCTCTCTCGTATATCCAGTTTGTTCTGTTTCTCTGGAGAACCCTAATATAGGACTCTAAAAAATGTTCAAGTGACCTGTAGGAAGGCAAGAAGAGGAGAACAAAAGATCAAGAACTTAAGCCTTGATGTATTAATAATTACCTTAAATATAGATGGACTAAATATACCAATCAAAAGACAGAGACTGGTAGAGTGGATGAAGAAACATGACCCAACTATATACTGCTTATAGGAAAGTCACTTCAAATTGAATAATGTAGGTAGACAGAAAAGGATGCAAAATTATACCATGCAAACATTGATTTAATAAAAAAACAGAAATGGCTGTGTTAATATTTGATAAATTAGACTTCGGAGCAAAGACAATTACCAGAGACAAAGATGGGCATAATGATAAAATGCTACATTAAGGACACAGGGATAGGAGGTATGCTGATTGTAAAAGGGCAACACAGGGAATCCTTATAGTGTTGAAACTGTTCAGTATCTTGACTGTGAAGGTAGATCCTTGAATCTATACATAGGTGACAGAATTGTATAGACTTGACACACTGACACATACACATACACTCGCACACACACTAATGAGTACTAGTAAAACTGTAGAAACCTGAATGCAGTTGACTTATTAATGCCAATATTCTGGTTGTGATATTGTACTATAATTTTAAAAAATGTTGCCATTTGGGGAAACTCGTCAAAGTATACAAGAAATCTGTCTGTATTTCTTCTTATAACTACATGTGAATCTGCTGTTATCTCAATTAAAATTTCAGTTATCTAAGAAACAGACTCAAGGAGACCAAGAAGACATTAAAAGTAAATGTAGTGGCCTGGCATGGTGGCTCATGCTGGTAATCTCAGCACTTTGGGAGGCTGAGGCAGGTGGATCACCTGAGGTCAGGAGTTCGAGACCAGCCTGGCCAACATGATGAAACCCTGTCTCTACTAAAAATACAAAAATTAACTGGGCCTGGTGGCAGGTGCCTATAATGCCAGCTAATTAGGAGGCCGAGACAGGAGAATAGTTTAAACCTGGGAGGCGGAGGTTGCAGTGAGCTGAGATCACGCCACTGCACTCCAGCCTGGGTGACGCAGCGAGACTACGTCTCAAAAAAAAAAAAAAAAAAGTAAATGCCCTGTGGGGTTCTGGATTGGATTTTGGAACAGACCAAAAAAGGCCATTAGTGGACACACACACATACATACACAAATCAGTTTTTAGAATGATTAGAAATAGACTTTAAAATAAATGATTAGTATCTTTAAGAATTTATATAACAAGATCCGTAATTTCAGTAGAGTAATAGAAAGTATAAAAAGAAGCACTGGAAACTAGAAATACAGTAACTGATTTTAAGAGCCTTAGATGAGAAGAGAATTAGTTAATTATAAGATATGTTGGGAAGAAATACCTGTATAGAAGCCCAAAGACAAAGGAATGAAAAATACTAGGTTGGTGCAAGAGTAATTGTGGTTTTTGCCAGTTTTTTTTTTTTTTAATGGCAAAAACCACAATTACTTTTGCACCAACCTAATATTTAAAAATTGGCGTTAAAGGCTGGGTGTGGTGACTCATGCCTGTAATCCCAGCACTTTGGGAGTCCAAGGCGGGTGGATCACGAGGTCAGGAGTTCAAGATCAGCCTGGCCAAGATGGTGAAACCGTGTCTCTACTAAAAAAATTAAAAAAAAATTTAGCCGGGCGTGGTGGTGGGTGCCTGTAATCCCAGCTACTTGGGAGACTGAGGCAGAGAATTGCTTAAACCCAGGAGGCGGAGAATGCAGTGAGCCGAGATTGCGCCACTACACTCCAGCCTGGGCAACAGAGCGAAACTCTGTCTCAAAAAAAAAAAAAAAGAAAAAAAGGAGTTAAAAGCAAAAACTGCAATTACTTTTGCACATACCAGAAAGAGTGTGAATGATGTGGGACACAGTTGTAATTAGAACTCCAAAAGGTGAAAAAGAGTGGAGCAGAAGCAATACTTCATGAGATAATGTCCTAGAATGTTCACAAAGTAATAGTATGCTTAAAGCTGCTGATTTAGGAAATGCAACAAACACCAAATGGGGTAAGGAAAGAAAAGCATACTCAGCATTTTTGCTAAGAAAGTTAAAAATCTTTTTTTTTTTTTTTTCTTGAGACCAAGTCTTGCTCTGTCCCCAGGCTGGATCTTGGCTCACTGCAACTTCCGCCTCCCAGTTCAAGCGATTCTCCTGCCTCAGCTTCCCGAATAGCTGGAACTACAGGTGCGTGCCACCACGCTCAGCTAAGTTTTGTATTTTTAGTAGAAACTGGTTTTCACTATGTTGGCCAGGATGGTCTCGATCTCATGACCTCGTGATCCACCTGGCTTGGCCTCCCAAAGTGCTAGGATTACAGGCGTGAGCCACCGCTCCCGGCCAAAGTTAAAAATCTTAAAGCAACCAGTGGGTTGAGACACATTGTCTTTACACAAGCAAGAACAAGGCTGAGCATGATGGCTCATACCTGTAATCCCAGTACTTTGGGAGGCTGAGGCGGAATGATTCCTTGATCCTAGGAGTTTGAGACCAGCCTGGGTAACACAGTGAGATCTTGTCTCTGTTTTAAAAATTTATTTTCTTATTTAAAAAAAAAAGCAAGGACAAGACTGAAAGCTACCTTCTTGATATAAACAATGGAAGCCCAAACAATGGAATGACAGTTTTAAAGTGCTAAAAAGAAAATAAATGGCAGCATAGAATTGTATACCAAGAGTTGACCAACTTTCTTTTTAAAGGGCCAGGTGGTACATATCTTAGACTCCTGGGCCATGTGAGATCTCTGCCACAACTATTCTGTATTGTTGCATGAAAGCAGTCATAAATAATCATAAGCGAATGGACATGACTGTGTTCCAGTAAAACCTTACTTACAGAAACAGGCTGCTAGTCCATGGGCTGTAGTTCTCTACCCTTCTATATCCAGTAGCAAATGTACTTCAAAAATGAAGAACTAAAGGTGTTTTCAGATGAACAAAAACAGAGGGGATTAGTCACCGGCAGCCTTACAGTAAAGGGAGTTCCATAAGCAGAGGAGAATGATTGCAGAAGGAAATACAGAGATTGTAAGAGGAATGAGGAGCAGTGGAAAGAATAAAGTGTGGGTCAACTTAACTGAATGTTAATTGTATGCAATAATAATGTCCTCTGGGATTTAGAATATAGAATTAAAATATACACCAACAAAGCCCAAGCAGCTGGTATAGGTGGATGGAAGAAGTGAAACTTAAGATCCTTGAATTGCCCAGGAAATGGTATAAGTACTAATTTATATTAGGCCTTGATAAATCAGGGATGCAAGTTATAATTTCTAGGGTAATCACTAATAGTAGTAAAAGTAAAGGTAATAGCAAAATAAAAGTGAATAGTAAAAGGATGCATAACATAGTAGTTTATAAAGAAAAATGCAATAATAAGAATATTTAATCCAAGAAAAGGTAAAACAAGATAGGAAAAGGAACATAGAGTAACTGGGCAAATAGAAAACAAATAGCAAGACAGTAAATTTAATTCCAGTTATGTCAGTACTGGAATGAAAACTGACTCACGATACCAGTTCAATGACAGATTTGTCTAAGTGAGTTTAAGAAAACCAATGAACTATGATACAAAACTGTACTTAACTGTAGTGAGTCAAATATTGAAAGTAAAAGGATAGGGAAAAAGGTATATCACACGCTAACCCAAAGACAGCTGGTTTATGTCTATATCTGACAAAATAGACTTAAGAAGGATTGCTAGAGGCAAAATAGGAACTTATCGTAATGGTCAAAGCACAGTCTACCAGAAAGAATGATTCTAAATGTGTGTTTACCTAAAATTGAAACCTTATGATATATAAAGTGAAAGATGTCAGAGGTAAATGTTAACAATTTTTTTTTTTTGAGACAGAGCCTTGCTCTGTCGCCCAGGCTGGAATGCAGTGGTGTGATCTCGGCTCGCTGCAGCCTCCGGCTCCCAGGTTCAAGTGATTCGTCTGCCTCAGCCTCAGCCTCCCAAATAGCTGGGACCACAGGTGTGTACCACCATGCCTGGCTAATTTTTGTATTTTTAGTAGAGATGGGGTTTTGCCGTGTTGGCCAGGCTGGTCTTGAACTCCTGACCTCAAGCTATCCACCTGTCTTGGCCTCCCGAAGTGCTGGGATTACAGGTGTGAGTCACCATGCCCGGCCACAAATTTTTTATTTGTAAATAATTTTAAGCTCACAGAGAAGTGCAAGAATAAAAACAGTGCAAAGCATAACTTCGTATTCTACCCAAATTCATTGAACATCTCGCTACATTTGCTTTATCATTCCTCACCCCTCCCTCCACATAAGCACACATACACAGATATGTGTGTGTATACATAATTTTTCCCTCTGAAACTTTCAAGGGTAAACTATATATATCATGGCCCTTGACCCAAAATACTTTAGTATGTGTTTTCTGAGACTAGTGATAGTCTTAAGAGTCTTAAGGTACAGTTTTTACCTTCAATATATTTGACATTATACAATGCTTTAATCTACTGTTTGTGCTTCATTCTGTCAGTTGACCTGCAATGTTCTTTGTGTAATTTTCAACCTGCAGTACAGGATGCAGTCTAGGGTTAGGTATTACATCTGATTGCCACGCTTTAATCTAGAACAGAGATCAACAAACATTTTCTCTACAGGGTCTGATAGTAAATATTTTTGGATTTGTGTCATAGATCTCTGTCACATCTAGTCACCTTTGCTGTTGTAGAGAGAAGCAGCCATTGACTATAAGTATGTGAAAAGATACAGCTGTGTTTCAGGAAAACTTTATCTACATAAGCAAACAGCAGGCCTGATTTGGCTTGGCAACTGTAGTTTGCCGGTCCCTGATTTAGAATATTTGTACCGCATTTCTTTTTCTTTTTTGTTTTTTAATGATATTGATAGAATGTCAATATCATTAAATTGATTAATACATTCCCCCTCTTTTAATCCAGTTCCTTATTTTGCATTTATTTTGTTTTCCCATCATTAGATTCAAATTACGAATCCTTGGCCAGAATACTACATAGGTGAGGGGGTGTTCTTCGATCTGGAGGCATACGATGACCATCTATCTGTCTGATATTTTTTAATGTTGATTTTATTCTCCTGTTTGAGGTGCTGTCTTATTTTTCCACTATATAATTACTATTTTTTTTCCTGTTTGCAATCAATAAGCAGTCTTTGGGGAGATGCTTTAAGACCATGCACATGCCCTGCTGCTCGTCAGAATTTCCTTCTACTTTTTAGCATCCACTGCTAATGGCAAAAGTAATTTTAATACTCTCTCAATAGTTCATAGAACAGAAAGATTTGAAAACACTTGGCCTAATTGACTTATATAGAACATTGTACCATATAGTTTCTGTATACTTCTAAATATTCATGAATCAAAGAAGAAATCACCTTGGAAATTTGAAAATGTTTTAAGCGGAATGGCAGTGAAAGTATTATCTGTCAAAACTTTGAGATACAGTTAATGGCATTCTGAGAATGAAAATTATAGCTTTAAATGCATACATTAAAAAAGAAAGGTGAAGATCTAAGTTTTCAACTCCAAGTAGAAAAAGCACTATACAATGTGCTCCAAAGGGAAGAAAACAATAAATATAAATTAGTTGAATATAAAACAGGTACAGTAGCAAGAATTAACAAAGACAAACATTAGAAAAGACTAATGAAATTGATCAACTGCTGGAGAGATTGATAAAGGCAAAAAGCAAACAAATGACTGATATCAGTAATAGGAAAGGGGAGATCACGGTAGATCTTATAGATGCTGACAAAATCAGGAGGATATTATTAATGACTATTCCAGTACACTGAAAATTTTAGATGAAATGGCAAATATCTAGGAAAGCCGACTTACTAAAAAGAAAACTCCAGGTCCAGATAACTTCACCAGTCAGTTCTTCCCAACTTTTATAGGCATTTCACCAGTCTTACACAGACTCTTCAAGAGCATAGGAAAAGAGGTGAAATTCTATTCTTGTTTTTATACAGCCAGCATCATTTTGTTATGAAAACCTGAAAGAAAAGGAAAACAGCAAGTCAGTCTGTGTTATGAACATAGATGGAAAAAATGTAAACAGAATATTTGCAGACTGTATTTAGTGAAACACCTAAATAATCATGACCAAATGGGTTTATTTGAGAAATTTAAGGTTGATTTAATACTTGAAAATCAGTATCACTCACAACATTTACGTATAAATGATTATTTTAGTAGATACATAATTTTAAAAAATGGAGTTCAATACATTAATGATAAAAACCTTTAACAAACTAGGAATGGAAAATACTTCCTTGACTGGGTGAGGTGATTCATGCCTGTAATCCTAATACTTTGGGAGGCTGATGTGGGAGGATTGCTTGAGGCCAGGAGTTTGAGGCCATCCTGAGCAACATAGTGAGACTCTGTCTCTACAAAAATAACAAAATTATCCAGGCATGGTGGTGTGTGCCTGTAGTCCTAGCTGTTTGGGAGGCTGAAGTGGGAGGATCGCTTGAGCCTAGGAGGTTGAGGCTGCAGTGAGTCATGATCCCACCACTGCATTCCAGCCTTGGTGACAGAGCAAGACCTTGTCTTAAAAAGATAAAATAAAAGAAAAAAAAGATACTTCCTGAATATATTAAGAGCTTGTACAAAGAATTTAGGATAACAATCACACTGTATGATGAAATACTGAAAGCTTTTCCCTGAGATTGGGAATAAGACAGGATACTTCTATCAGAAGTTCTTTTCATTTTCAGTATTGTAATGAAGGTCTAAAACAGCTGCAATAAGGCAAGAAAAGTAATATAAGTGATAAATGTTAGAAAGGAAAAATAGAATTTTTTTAAACAGATGTTATGCTTGTATTATTCCTAGTTTTTACTTGGAATAATCAGGAGAATGGTGATACTATTCTGGAGATGAAAATTTGGTTGTTAAAAATGTATGTAGATGGTATGTAAAGCTTTGAGATAGTGTGAGATCACCTACCCAGTGAATTAGGTAGAGAAACAGGCTTTAGATAGAGAAGCGGGGCTACTTTTTAGAGATTGGGAAGGCAGGCAGATTTAGTAAAGTGAACTGAGAAGAAGCTGCCAGGGAATCCAGAGTGGAGAGTTTTGGGGACCAAGTGAAAAGGGTTTTAAGAAGAGAGTTACTAGCTTTTTGAATGCTATGAGATTTACCTTATGTACCTTAACAAAGGGATTTCAGAGGAGGGTAAGGGTTAAAGTCCAGTTGGAGTTGGTTAAGGTATTTGGTGAGAGCGTTAGTCAAAGTAGACAACTTTCAATAAGATTTTTTATATAAAAGTGAGAAGAGAAGTAGGCAGTAGCCTGAAGAATATGAGCAGAAGGGGGTTTGTTTTTTAAGAAGAGAATGCAACAGCTTGTCTGTAAGCTCATCCAGCAGAGGGTAAAAGTATTGGGTGGAAGTTAGAATTAGATTTGCTCTGGTAATGCCCTTGATTTGGTGGAGTTTAAAAATTCTGGACCCAGGTAGACGATGCAACTCTGAATGGGCTCACACCATTTATCCTTTGTAACTAGAGGAGAGGCATAGTATGTGCATTTAGTAGTGGGGAAAAATATATATAGTTCTCTCCTAATTAGTTATTCTTTCTACAACTATTCACTGAGTGCCATTAGAATGCCGGGCATACTTTGCTGAATGGATGGGCAGAGTCTTAACCTGTGCTTGAGGCTGAAGCAGTGCTGGAAGATCTGAGAACAGAGAAGATTCCTACAGGTTAACACACAGTGTACTCACAGCCTGTCTGCTTGAACACATCCATGTGAGACTGGCTTTCCAAATTTTAAATTAAAAATCTAGAACATTTAAAAATGTACTCTCTTTAAATGTAAATAGTCAACAGAACAGACAAAAATCCATGCTGTTGTGAAGTTTACATTCCACTGGAAGACAATAGATATGAAACAAGTAGGATAATCTACTAATTATCAGCTAAAATTGAAGAGAGGGAAGAAGGTTTAGGAAATTGAGAGAAAATAAGGTGTAAAAAGTGAATTGACCGGAGAAATGAATTATTGGTTGACCCACAGTGTGGAGAGTCTATATGAGATGTGTGTTTGTAAGTGTGAAGAGAGACCAAACAGCATAATATTTTGTCTCTAGCCATGTCTAGCTGCTTGTTGGTATATAACAGTAAGCAGAGAGTTGGGCTCCTCCAGGTTTGGAGTTGCCATATATATAACGACACCTTACCAAGGTGCCATTGAGTGCAAAATACACTCTTATTTTGTGAACTGAGAAAAAACACTGTCACTTATGGTATGTGACATACCATAGATTTTATAATATATCCTGATTTCTGAGCTATTAGTTTTAAAAGTGTTCATTTTAGAATTGGTAAAATAAGTAGTTGGGATACTTTTGATTGGAAACAACAGAAAACCCAAACTCAGATGCGCTTTAATAATAAGGAGGAGCCAAAGGGGATATGAAGAAAATGGCAGCCTGAATGAGGCCTGCTTCCTTGGCTCCCTCAGTTACCTACCCTCTGTCTGGTTCTCTTGAGCCAGCCTGCTGTGGTGCCCTACAGAGAACTGCAGGATCTGGTTCTGTAGTGATCCTTCTAAGCAGAGAGAACTGGTGTGTAGCTGGCCATTGTAGCCGGGGCAAGGACCATGAAGCTGCAGATCCTGGAAGATGGGACATAGCAGCCATGTATGTAGTATAGTTGGCCTTCTTGATCTCTACAAGGCAAATGTATTGCTGAATGGGTGGGCAGAGTCTTAACCTGTGCTTAAGGCTGAAGCAGTACTGGGAGATCTGAGAACAGAGATTACTACAGGTTAACACACAGTGTACTCACAGCCTGTCTGCTTGAACACATCCATGTGAGACTGGCTTTCCAAATTTTAAATTAAAAATCTAGAACATTTAAAGAGAGTTAAATGTACTTTTTCCAACAGATAACTTTCTGGAGCTGAAATCTATGATTTCCTTATTAAACAATTCAGTAAATGAATTAAAAGAGGGGCAGTGTAAGAAAATTTTGGAGAGCAAATATATAAAGAGAAATCATGAAAGCAAAGAAACTTGGAGGAGAAATTTGAGATGTCCAAAATGTGGATAATATGACTTCCAGAAGGAGAGAAAGAAACAGATGGAAGAAAAGACTACATATTGTGTACAGTGTGTGCTGCTCGGATGATGAGTGCACTAAAATCTCAAAAGTCACTGCTAAAGAACCCAT
The DNA here is from genome assembly GCF_000951045.1 of Mandrillus leucophaeus. Classification (NCBI taxonomy): domain Eukaryota; kingdom Metazoa; phylum Chordata; class Mammalia; order Primates; family Cercopithecidae; genus Mandrillus; species Mandrillus leucophaeus. The sequence goes on from NW_012098210.1 coordinate 2,375,109, forward strand.
CTATGTAATCAGAAACTATCTGTACTCCCCAAACTATTGAAATCAAAAGAAAAGAACTGAAAAAGGAAATGGATGGAGGAGTGGCAGTAAGCCACAGGAGAAAAAAAAAGACAGGCATCACATTTCAAATTTGAAAACTATAGCTAAAAAGCAGTGGATTACCATCTAGAGCTACTGAGAGAAAAATGACTGCAATCCAAGAATACCATATCCAGCCAAGGTATTTATCTGTACAGGTAAAAGAAAGATGTTTAGGGGGTCTATATAAATTCAGAGCATACCACTCAAGTATCCTATTTGAGGAAAATACTAGGCAAATAAATGAAGCAGAACAGAGACTATAAGACTGGGAAAGGTGAAGAAGAGAGTGAAGAGCAGTGAACAATGAACTTGGTTTTATATTTAAAATTATATCTTAATGGATGAAGTTGGACTGGAAATATGTAAGTGCTACATTAGACCTCTTTAATAGAATGGACATAAGGAAAAGTTTTGAATGAGTATTGAGCTCTCTCTGCAGAGTATAGGAATTAGGGTGCTCTGCAGAAGAAATGTGCCAAAGGTGTCATAGAGTAGGGAGGGAAGGGAAAAGAAGAAAAGGTAGATGTATTTTAGGAGTCTCATTTTTGGAGTTGGGAATGGGAAAGGAGTGGATAAGTGTGGAGTATTTTTGTAGGGGAAATGTTTGACATCTTGCTTATAAATTATAGTAAAGACATATGCTTTCAACAGTGAAAGGCAGGAAAGGGAAGATAACCATTGATAAGATGGAAAAGTTCAGTAGTATTTAGGTAAAGGGGGAAATGAAATGAATGACAACTTTTTTTTTTTCTTTTTGAGACAGAATCTTGCTCTGTCACCCAGGCTTGAGTGCAGTGGTGGGATCTTGGCTCACTGTTACCTCTGCCTCCTGGGTTCAAATGATTCTTGTACCTCGGACTCCAGAGTACTTGGGATTGTAGGCATGTGCCACCATGCCCAGATAGTTTTTTGGTATTTTTAGTAGAGATGGAGTTTCGCCATTTTGGCCAGGCTGGTCTCGAACCCCTGGCCTCAAGTGATCTGCCTTCTTCAGCCTCCCAAAGTGCTGGGATTACAGGCATGAGCCAGTGTGTACCCAGCCTGCACGCCAACTTTTCACACTAATAAAATAAGGAAAAAGAAAAAAAATAGCAATGTCAAATAAGCAACAAACAAAATATAGATGGAAAGAACAAAATTAATATTTAGGTCATTTACTAAATGTGAATAAATTATGTAGTCTCATAAAAAGAAAACTGGAGTAGCTATATTAAGGTCGAAGTCAACTAGTCAACTTCATGTGAATTAACACAGAAACAGAAAATGAAATGCCGCATGTTCTTGTAAGTGGGAGTTAAACAGTGAATACACATGGACACAAAGATGGGAACAGTAGACACTGGGGACTACTTGAGAGGGGAGGTTGGGAGCCAGCGGTGGGTTGAAAAACTACCTGTTAGGTACTATGCGTACGACTGGGTGAAAGGTTTCTTTGTACATCGAACCTCGGCAACGGGCAATTTACCCATGCAACAAACCTGCACACATACTCCTGAATCTAAAATAAAAGTCAAGAGGAAAAAAACCCAAAAACAAGGTAGACTTCACACAAACAAGGAATATTAACAGAGATAGAAATATTTCGTAAAGACAAACGTGTAAGTTCATCAAGAAGACAAAACAGTCCTACATTTGTAGGTGTTTAATAACAGAGTTCTAAAATACATGAAGTACAAATGGTCAGAACTAAAATGAGAAATGTGCAAGTCCACAATTATAGTTATAGATTTCAACCTTTGCCTTTCAATATTGATAAAACCAAGTATACAGAAAAATAGGGCGGATATAGAAGACTTGAATAACATTGTCAATTAACTTGACATAAATGGCACTTAGAGAATATGATACGTATCAACTGCAGATTACACATTCAAGTGCCTTTAGAACATTCAGTAAAATAGACTATATCCTGGATAATAGAACAAATATCAATACATTTAAAAGGACTGAAACCGTACATCATGTGTGTTCTTTTTTGAAGACAGGGTCTCGCTTGCTCTGTCATCCAGGCTGAAGTGTTGCGATTATAACTCACTGCATCCTCTATCTCCAGGGTCAAATGATTGTCTCACCTCAGCCTCCTGAGTAGCTGGGACTACAGGTACACTCTACCAAATTCAGCTATTTTTTTTTTTAATTTTTAATAGAGATGAGGTCTCACTATGTTGTGCAGGCTGGTCTCAAATTCCTGGCCTCAAGTGATTCTTCCACCTTGGTCCCCCAAAATGCTGTTATAGGCATGAGCCATAGTTTCTGTGGAATTGCAATAGAAATCATTAACAAAAAGATAACTAGAAAAATTCCCCAAACATTTGGAAATTAAGCAACATCCAAATTACACATAGGTCAAAGGAGAAATAAGGGAAATTAGAAAAACATTTTGGAATGAATGAAGGTGTAAACACAGTCTGTTACATTTGTGGAATGCAGCTAAAGCAGTATATAGAGAGGAATTTGTACCTGCAAATGTTTTTATTAGAAAAGAAAAAAGATATAAATGATCTAAACTTCCGTAGCCAGACTGCCTTTCTAGATTCCTCCTCTCTGGGTAGGGCATCTCTGAAAGAAAGGCAGCAGCCCCAGTCAGGGGCTTATAGATAAAACTCCCATCTCCCTGGGACAGAGCACCTAGGGGAATGGGTGGCTGTGGGCACAGCTTCAGCAGAATTTAAACGTTTCTGCCTGCCGGCTCTGAAGAGAGCAGCAGATCTCCCAGTACAGCGCTTGAGCTCTGCTAAGGGACAGACTCCTCAAGTGGGTCCCTGACCCCCATGCCTCCTGACTGGGAGACACCTCCCAGCAGGGGTCAACAGACAGCTCATACAGGAGAGCTCCAGCTGGCATCTGGCAGGTGCCCCTCTGGGAAGAAGCTCCCAGAGGAAGGAACAGGCAGTAATCTTTGCTGTTCTGCAGCCTCCAATGGTGATACCCAGGCAAACAGGGTCTGGAGAGGACCTCCAGCAAACTCCAGCCGACCTGCAGCAGAGGGGCCTGTTAGAACAAAAACTAACAAACAGAAAGGAATAATATCACCATCAACAAAAAGGACGTCCACACAGAAACCCCACCTGAAGGTCACCAAAGGTAGATAAATCCACGAAGATGAGGAAAAACCAGCGCAAAAAGGCTGAAAATTCCAAAAACCAGAACGCCTCTTCTCCTCCAAAGGATCACAACTCCTCGCCAGCAAGGGAACAAATCTGGACAAAGAATGAGTTTGATGAATTAACAGAAGTAGGCTTCAGAAGGTGGGTAATAACAAACTCCTCTAAGCTAAAGGAGCATGTTCTAACCCAATGCAAGGAAGCTAAGAACCTTGAAAAAAAGTTAGAGGAATTGCTAACTAGAATAACCAGTTTAGAGAAGAACATAAATGAGCTGATAGAGCTGAAAAACAAAGCACAAGAACTTTGTGAAGCATACACAAGTATCAATAGGCGAATCAATCAAGCAAAAGAAAGGATATCAGAGATTGAAGATCAACTTAATGAAACAAGATTAGAGAAAAAAGAGTGAAAAGGAACAAACAAAGCCTCCAAGAAATATGGGACTATGTAAAAAGACCAAACCTACATTTGATTGGTGTGCCTGAAAGTGTTGGGGAGAATGGAACCAAGTTGGAAAACACTCTTCGGGATATTATCCAGGAGAACTTCCCCAACCTAGCAAGACAGGCCAATGTTCAAATTCAGGAAATACAGAGAACACCACAAAGATACTCCTCGAGAAGAGCAACCCAAGACACATAATCATCAGATTCACCAAGGTTGAAATGAAGGAAAAAGGGTTAGGGGCAGCCAGAGAGAAAGGTCAAGTTACCCACAAAGGGAAACCTATCAGACTAACAGCAGATCTCTCAGCACAAAGCCTACAAGCCAGAAGAGAGTGGTGCCAATATTCAGCATTCTTTTTTTTTTTTTTTGAGATGGAGTCTCGCTCTGTCGCCCAGGCTGGAGTGCAGTGGCGTGATCTCGGCTCACTGCAAGCTCCCCCTATTCAGCATTCTTAAAGAAAAGAATTTTCATCCCGAAATTTCATATCCAGCCAAACTAAGCTTCTTAAGCGAAGGAGAAGTCAAATTCTTTACAGACAAACAAATGCTGAGAGATTTTGTCACCACCAGGCCTGCCTTACAAGGGCTCCTGAAGGAAGCACTAAATATGGAAAGGAAAACCAGTACCAGCCACTGTAAAAACATACCAAATTGTAAAGACCATTGACACTATGAAGAAACTGCATCAACTAACGGGCAAAATAACCAGCTAGCATCATAATGACAGGATCAGATTCACACTTAACAATATTAGCCTTAAGTGTAAATGCCCCAATTAAAAGACACAGACTGGCAGATTGGATAAAGAGTCAAGACCCATCGGTGTGCTGTATTCAGGAGACTCATCTCATGTGCAGAGACACACATAGGCTCAAAATAAAGGAATGGAGGAATATTTACCAAGCAAATGGAAGGCAAAACAACAACAACAACAACAACAACAAAACAGGGATTGCAGTCCTAGTCTCTGATAAAACAGACTTTAAACCAATGAAGATCAAAAAAGACAAAGAAGGGCATTACATAACGGTAAAGGGATCAATGCAACAAGAAGAACTATCTTAAATACCCCCAGATTCGTAAAGCAAGTCCTTAGAGACCTACAAAGAGACTTAGACTCCCACACAATAATAGTGGGAGACTTTAACACCCCACTGTCAATATTAGACAGATCAACGAGACAGAAAATTAACAAGGATATTCAGGACTTGAACTCAGCTCTGGACTAAGAGGACCTAATAGACATCTACCGAACTCTCCACCCCCAAGCAACAGAATATACATTCTTCTCAGCACCACATAGCACTTATTCTAAAATTCACCACATAATTGGTATTAAAACACTCCTCAGCAAATGCAAAAGAATGGAAATCATAGTAGTCCCTCAGACAATAGTGCATTCAAATTAGAACTCAGGATTAAGAAACTCAGAACTGCACAACTACATGGAAACTGAACCACCTGCTCCTGAATGACTACTGGATAAATAATGAAATTAAGGCAGAAATAAATAAGTTCTTTGAAACCAATGAGAACAAAGACACGACGTACCAGAATCTGTGGGACACAGCTAAAGCAGTGTTTAAAGGGAAATTTATAGCACTAAATGCCCACAGGAGAAAGCAGGGAAGATCTAAAATTGACACCCTAATATCACAATTAAAAGAACTAGAGAAGTAAGAGCAAACAAATTCAAAAGCTAGAAGACAAGAAATAATTAAGATCAGAGCAGAACTGAAGGAGATAGAGACATGAAAAACCCTTCAAAAAATCAGTAAATCCTGCTAGCTAGACTAACAAAGAAGAAAAGACAGAAGAATCAAATAGACACAATAAAAAATGATAAAGGGGATATCACCACTGATGCTACAGAAATACAAACTGCCATCAGAGAATACTATAAACACCTCTATACAAAGAAACTAGAAAATCTGGAAGAAATGGATAAATTCCTGGACACATACACCCTCCCAAGACTAAACCAGGAAGAAGTTGAATCCCTGAATAGACCAATAACAAGTTGTGAAATTGAGGCAGTAATTAATAACCTACCAACCAAAAAAGGCCAGACCCAGACAGATTCACAGCCGAATTCTACGAGAGGTACAAAGAGGAACTGGTACCATTCCTTCTGAAACAATTCCAAACAATTGAAAAAGATGGACTCCCCCCTAACTCATTTTATGAGGCCAGCATCATCCTGATACCAAAACCTGTCAGAGACACAACAAAAAAAGAAAATTTCAGGCCAATATCTTTGATGAACATCAATGCGAAAATCCTCAATAAAATACTAGCAAACCGAATCCAGCAGCACATCTAAAAGCTTATCCACCACAATCAAGTTGACTTCATCCCTAGGATGCAAGACTGGTTCAACATGATGGAAATCAGTAAACGTAATCCATCACATAAACAGAACCAGTGACAAAAACACATGATTATCTCAATAGATGCAGAAAAGGCCTTCAATAAAATTCAGCCCTTCATGCTAAAAACTCCAAATAAACTAGATACTGATGGAACTTATCTCAAAATAATAAGAGCTATTTATGACAGACCCATATCATACTGAATGGGCAAAAGCTGGAAGCATTCCCTTTGAAAACCGGTAGAAGACAAGGATGCCCTCTCTCACCACTCCTATTCAACGTAGTATTGGAAGTTTTGGCCAGGGCAATCAGGCAAGAGAAAGAAATAAAGGGTATTCAGGTAGGAAGAGAGGAAGTCAGATTATCTCTGTTTGCAGATGATATGATTGTATATTTAGAAAACCGCATTGTCTCAGCCCCAAATCTCCTTTAGCTGATAAGCAACTTCAGCAAAGTCTCAGGATAGGAAATCAGTGTGAAAAATCACAAGCATTCCTATACACCAATAATAGACAAACTCATGAGAGCCAAATCATGAGTGAACTCCCATTCACAATTGCTACAAAGAGAATAAAATACCTAGGAATCCAACTTACAAGGGATGTGAAGGACCTCTTCAAGGAGAACTACAAACCACTGCTCAAGGAAATGAGAGAGGACACAAATGGAAAACATTCGATGCTCATGGATAGGAAGAGTCAATATAGTGAAAATGGCCATACTGCCCAAAGTGATTTATAGATTCAATACTGTCCCCATCAAGCTACCATTGACTTTCTTCACATAATTAGAAAACACTTCTTTAAATTTCATATGGAACCAAAAAGCCCGTATAGCCAAGACAATCCCAAGCAAAAAGAACAAAGCTGGAGGCATCATGCTATCTAACTTCAAACTATACTACAAGGCTATGGTAACCAAAACAGCTTGGTACTGGTACCAAAACATATATAGACCAATGGAATAGAACAGAGGCCTCAGAAATAACGCCACACATCTACAACCATCTAATCTTTGGGAAACCTGACAAAAACAAGCAATGGAGAAAGGATTCCCTATTTAATAAATGGTGTTGGGAAAACTGGCTAGCCATATGCAGAAAACTGAAACTGGACCCCTTCCTTACACCTAATACAATAATTAATTCAAGATGGATTAAAGACTTAAACGTAAGACCTAAAACCATAAAAACCCTAGAAGAAAACCTAGGCAATCCCATGGCAAAGACATGGCAAAGACTTCTTGACTAAAACACCAAAGGCAAAGGCAACAAAAGCCAAAATTGACAAATGGGATCTAATTAAACTGAAGAGCTTCTGCACAGCAAAAGAAACTATCATCAGAGTGAACAGAAAAACCTACAGAATGGGAGAAAGTTTTTGCAAACTGTCCATCTGACAAAGGACTAATATCCAGAATCTACAAAGATCAAATTTACAAGGAAAAAAGCAAATAACCCCATCAAAAAGTGGGCAAAGGATATGAACACCCACTTCTGAAAAGAAGACATTTATGCAGCCAACAAACATGAAAAAAAGCTCATCATCATGGGTCATTAGAGAAATGCAAATCAAAGCCACAATGAGATACCATCTCATACCAGTTAGAATGACGATCATTAAAAAGTCAGGAGACAACAGATGCTGGAGAGGATGTGGAGAAATAGGAACGCTTTTACACTGTTGGTGGGAGTGTAAATAAGTTCAACCATTGTGGAAGACAGTATGGCGATTCCTCCAGGTTCTAGAACCAGAAATAACCATTTGACCCAGCAATCCCGTTACTGGGTGTATACCCAAAGGATTATAAATCATTCTACTATAAAGACACATGCACACATATGTTTATTGCAGCACTGTTCATAATAGCAAAGACTTGGAACCAGCCCATATGCCCATCATTGATAGCCTGGATAAAGGAAATGTGGCACATGTACACCATGGAATACTGTGCAGTCATAAAAACAAATGAGTTCATGTCCTTTGCAGGGACATGGATGAAGCTGGAAACCACCATTCTCAGCAAACTAACACAGGAACAAAACTAAACATCGCATGTTTTCACTCACTAGTGGGAGTTGAACAATTAGAACACATGGACACAGGGAGGAGAATATCACACACTGGTGTGGGCCTGTTGGGGGGTGGGGGGTTAGGGAGGGACAGCATTAGGAGAAATACCTAATGTAGGTGACAGGTTGATGGGTGCAGCAAACCACCGAGGCACGCGTATACCTGTGTAACAGACCTGCATGTTCTGCGCATGTATCCCAGGACTTAAGGTATAAAAACAAACAAATAGAAAAACAACCAGAAGGCTGGGCGTGGTGACTCACGCCTGTAATCCCAGCACTTTGGGATGCTGAGGTGGGTAGATCACAAGATCAGGAGTTCAAGACCAGCCTGGCCAAGATGGTGAAACCCCGTCTCTACTAAAAATAGAAAAATTAGCCGGGCATGGTGGTGGACGCCTGTAATCCCAGCTACTTGGGAGGCTGAGGCAGAGAATTGCTTGAACCCAGGAGGCAGAGGTTGCAGTTGAGCTGAGATCGTGCCGTTGCACTCCAGCCTGGGTGACAGGGTGAACCTCCATCTCAAAAAAGAAAAAGAAAAAAGAAGACGTGGTACATATACTCCATGGAATACTACCACCTGTAAAAATGAAAGCAGTTGTGTCCTTTGCAGCAACGTGGATGCAGAGACGCCATTATTCTAAGTGAATTAATGCAGGAACAGAAAACCAAATACCACATGCTCTCACTTACAAGTGGGAACTAACCGTTGAGTACACATGGACACAAAGAAGGGAGCAACAGACACCGGATCTATTTGAGGGTGGAGGGTGGGAGGAGAGTGAGGACTGAAAAACTGCCTTTCAGGTATTACGCTGATTACTTGGGTGATGGAATTATCTGTACATCAAACCCCTGCGAAACCTGCACATGTACCCCTTGAACCTAAAATAAAAGTTGGAAAGAAAAAGAAGGGCGAAAGTAAGAACAAACGCATTACAAAATAATATGTGCAAATGGTCAGTAAACACACAGAAAGGGTACTCAAAATCTTTTTTATTTTATTTTTTTGAGACAGTTTCTCCCTCTGTCGTCCAGGCTGCAGTGTAGTGGCACCATCTTGGCTCACTGCAAGCTGCTTCCTGGGCTCAAGCAATCCTCTACCTTAGCCTCCAAAGGGACTAAAGGTCATACCACCACACTTGGCTAAGTTTTTTGTAGAGACGAGGTTTCACTATGTTGCTTAGGCTAGTCTTGAGCTCCTGGGCTTAAGTGATCCACCTGGCTTGGCATCCCAAAGTGCTGAGATTATGGACATAAGCCACCGTGCCCAGCCTCTGAAAATCTTTAAATATCAGAAAAATACAAATTTATGTCATAATGAGATAGGATAATGCATACTTACTGGAATAACCAATAAAAGGTCTGATTATACCAAAGGTGGGAACTGATGAGGAATAAGTAGAGCTCTCATACCTTGAAGATGTGATTGTAAGGTGGAAACAGTTTGGCAGTTTCCTAAAAATTTAAGTGCATATCTATACTTTGATCCAGTGATTTCATTTTGTATATTTATTCAAGAGAAATGTATATACCTGTCCACAGAAAGATTTGTAGATGTCTTAGCTTCATTTATAAAAGACTATAATTACATAATCCAAGTGTCCACCAATAAACAAGTTGTGTATTTTCATACAAGAGAATACTACTCAGCAGTGTGAAGGAGCAAACTATTGATACAATACTTAGAAAAGTTATGTTTATAAAAAGGAGCAAGACACAAAAGTGTCTTTAATTCCATTGAATCAAATTTTGTAAAACTGATCTATAATGGGAAAGATAAGATCAATGTTTGAGGCAGAGGTTGGTGGGGATTACCTGGAGAGGGATATAAAAGAGCTTTGGGGGTGAGGGAACTGTTTTATATCCTGTTTGAGGAGATTACACTTCATGTATATATTTGTCAAAGCTTATCAAATTGTACACTTAAGTGGCTGCATCTTATTATATATAAATTACTTTTCACTAAGATTGATTAAACATTTGGTTGGAAGGAATCAAATAGGTATAGTAGTCATTAAACTAAATGCAAATAGATTATATATTGTGCCAGTAAAATACCGTCAGATTATATATTGTCCCAGTAAAATACTGTCAATATATTGCGCCAGTAAAATACTGTGAGATTAGTTTAAGAAACAAAACCTAACCAAGTCCTGTTTCGAAGAAGCAAACTACTGAAAACTTGATAGACAAAGCTGAAAATAAAAGAGTTGAATAAAGATCTAAGATACAGGAAAATATCCAAAAGATCAGTAATTATAATAATATTAGACAAGGCGAAATTTAAATATCAAACTAGGTAAATGAATTGTTACTATCGTAAAAGACATAGTTTATGAACTATATATATATATAATATATATATATATAATTTTTTTTTTTTTTTTTGAGACAGAGTTTTGCTCTTTCACCCAGGCTGGAGTGAAGTGGTGAGATCTCAGCTCACTGCAGCCTCTGCCTCCACCAGGTTCAAGCGGTTCTCCTACCTCAGCCTCCCAAGTAGCTGGGATTATAGGCGCTTGCCACCATGCCTGGCTAATTTTGTTGTTGTTGTTTTTTTAGTAGAGACGGGGTTTTGCCATGTTGGCCAGACTGGGTTCGAACTCCTGACCTCGTGATCCACCCACCTCAGCCTCCCAAAGTGCTGATATTACAGGTGTGAGCCACTGCACCTGGCCAGGATTTCAGTACGTGTTTATCAGAATTAGGTCTAGTAGATGAAAATACGAGTATAAGGAATTGAATAGTGCATTTAATAAACCTGATTATATGTGTGTAGAAATAGTGTTTTAAATTCCTGGAATAGATCTTTTTTTAATGTCCAGGGAACTGTGGTCAAAGTTTAATGTCCAAGGTACTTGACCATAAAGAAAATCTTAACAGATGAGAAAAGTTGAGATTTTATAGGCTATGTTGTCTGGTAATAATACAGGTAAAGTAGAAAGAAATAACTATGAGATGACTCCTTTGAAACCTGCCTCCTGTTCCCCTATTCTCCCTATATTTGTTTCCACTGCAGAATTGCCTCAGTATTCTTGAACTGAGAAATTGGTAGTGGCAAGATCTTTATTCTTTATATTTGTAGCCTTACATTATTGAAATGCCTTTCAGTTTGATGCCTTTGTGTGACTGCCAGTGAACTAGGTTTTCCTAGCATACACGTGTTGCCCATGCCCACACCTAGATTATCAATGATACTGTAAAACTTGACCTGAAATTTTAGGTTGATATTCCTGGCCTTTCTCTTTCAAATTCCTTTAAACTTTCAGTAACCACTTGTGGGCCATTTATTAGAACACAGGGAATTTTGAATTAAAAACACATAATTTAAAAGAAACAGGAACACCTAATACTGAGAGGATGTGGAGAATAGCATATTCTCATACATTACTGGTGCAAATGTGAATTGTTACAGCCTTTTGGAAAATAATTTGACAGCTTGGTTAACAATTAAAATTCATATTCCTTTTGGCCTAGTATACCTCCTCCTAAGATTTCTAATCTTAGAAATAAAAGCCCAAGTAAGGCCATATGTATAGGGATATTTATTGCAGTGATGTGCATATTGTCAGCCAACTGGAAACAAAATGAACATTAGTAGGGAAAGGCAGGAAAACTGATACCTCCATAGATGGGATATTATGCTACATAAAGAAAAAATAAATTAGACTAATACCAGATTAGTTTGAGAAATTTCCGTAAGGTTTTGTTGAGTGAGCAAAGAAAGATGCGGAAAAGTATGTAATAATTTGCGTAACCAAAAAATAATTTAAGAGAACCATGCCTATATCATAGGCTCATGAGTATGAAGAAAAGTATTTAGGAATTCCTGTTAAGTGGTTAAATGTTTACCTTGGTCAAGGGTGGGTCAGAGTAACTGGGGAAGTAGGTTAAAAAAAAAATTGTCTGTGATCATATCTGTGCATTATCTGTAAAATTATATAAATATGTATATTTAAAGATACTAAGTAAACATTTAAAATAAAACTGACCTATTTCCCAGCCTGGGCAACATAGCAAGACTCATCTCTAAAAAAAAAATTAATTAAAATAAATTAGCTAGGCATAGTGGTGTGTACCTGTAGTCCCAGCTACTCCAGAGGCTGAGGTAGGAGAATCACCTGAGCCCAGGAGTTTGAGGCTGCAGTGAGCCATTGAGCGTGCCACTGCACTCCAGCCTGGGTGTCAGAGTGAGATTCTGTCTCAAAAACAAAAAAAACAAAAACCACAATTATTTCTTTTCTAAAACTGATGTTGATTTGCAAACCTAAGTGTTCATGTGAAGTCCACTGAAACTCTTAGGAGTAGGAGAGGCATAGTGGAGAGCCATAAAACCTTTTATGTTAGGCCCTAAAACAAAGAATCAAGGAAGTGTGTACACACACACACATGCAATAAAACAATAACCAGTGGGAAATTAACTAAGAAACTCGAAGCCTAGAGTAAGGTGGTTTTTGTGGGTGGTTGATACTATTTTTTCAGGGACTTTGCATTCCTTTGATTTGTCATTTTTGGTGTTGGCTTTGTGTTTAGGCATAGCACAGGCTTTGTGTTCAGGCTGTAGTACTTCCAGCTGTAAAATCCAGCCATAGCCAAGTCCAGAGAGAGAAGAATGAGACGGTCTCTTCTTGGATGTTTGTCATAGGCTGTTTTTTTAAAAGCATTTGCTAAGGCTGAGTCTGGGTTACAACTTAATTTTAGTGTTGTAGAGGAAGGTGTTTTAGGAATTAGGCAGAATTAGGCAAAGGAAGAAGTTGAGCTCCAATGCAGTCCTGACAAAGGGGAACTCTGGGTCAGGGTTACTTATTTGAGTTGCCCCATGTTGGATTGAAATGCCTGGGCCTTTATACTCTTTATGGTATGGGCTGCCATGGGAAGGGCAAACCCTGCAGCAAGGCAGCCCCTGAAGGAATTGATGTTCTGCTGACCACCTTCCCTGCTGCTGCTGGCAGCAAGTCCTTCCTTGAAGAGGAGATCTAGGTGGCGTGTCTCCCTGTCCACACACTTTCTTAAGAATGAGAAAATATTTCCTGGAAGTCATCCATCAGATGTGCCCTCACATCTAAGTATTAGATTACATGCTGTGTCAGAGGTTCATGGTTACACATCATAGCCTTTTCGTACTTCTCTAGTAAAAAGAATTCTGATTTTGTGATGGGTACATGATTATCTGGGATAACGGCTACATTTTTCAGCCTCCCTCTACTTGTAGACATGTCAGTAACTTCTGGCTAATCGAATGTAAGTTGAATTTTCATGTGTGACTTAACAGGGGGATAGAGGGTGTACCCTCCATTTTCTTTTCCTCCTTCCTGCTGGGTAGAATTTGGGTATAATAGCTGGAGCTTGAGCCACTATCTTGGATTATGAGGTAGAAACCACATGTTGGGGATGACAGAGCAATAGTATAGAACAGCATTAGGTCCCTGATGATCATGGAAATGCCTTGGATTTCCACGCTCTGGATTGCTTACCTTTGGATTTTTTTATCTTGGTGGTTAGTCCATTACTATTTAGGTTTTTCCGTCAGTTGCATTAAAGCCTAATTTTTTTTCTCTCTCTCTCTCTATATGTGTGTATATATATATGTGTCTATATAGATATATATTCTTTTTTTAAAATAGAGATGAGGGTGTTGCTGTGTTGGCCAGGCTGATCTTGAACTCCTGACCTCAAGCAGTCCTCCTGCCTCAGCCTCCAAACTGCTGTGATTACAGGCAAGAGCCACCACACCCAGCCCACACCTAATTTTAATTGATACACATTTCTAATCAGTCAATGATAAGGGGCATGGGAAAACACGGTTGGCTTCAACTAACATTTTGGGGTGGAATGGATTTTGGGGAGTAAGGCATGGATACATCTCTATCAGGCGAGTACAGCAGAGGGAGAGAAAGGCAAGAACATCAAGGGGTTTGCAGGGTATGATTCTTGTGATGGGCTATGGGGTCTTAACTAGGTATGTGAGAAAGACATGTGTGGATGGTAGGTGGTGAACAGTGAAGAAATGATAGTTCGGTGTATTGGTGGTCTCCATGGGGCTGAAGACTCATTGGAAAGGGGGAAATAGGCTAAATGAACTGGAGACATGAGACAGTAGTCAGAGGTTAGGGTGCTTTTTTTGTGGGTAATGTTGTTACTGGTAATAGCAAGGGCCAGAGAAGGGGATGGCTAAAGAGGGGTGGAGGAAAAGATAGTTAATGGTGAGGTTAAGAAATGGAGGCCGGGCGCGGTGGCTCAAGCCTGTAATCCCAGCACTTTGGGAGGCCGAGACGGGCGGATCATGAGGTCAGGAGATCGAGACCATCCTGGCTAACCCGGTGAAACTCCGTCTCTACTAAAAAATACAAAAAAAAAACTAGCCGGGCGAGGTGGCGGGCGCCTGTAGTCCCAGCTACTCGGGAGGCTGAGGCAGGAGAATGGCGTGAACCCGGGAGGCGGAGCTTGCAGTGAGCTGAGATCCGGCCACTGCACTCCAGCCTGGGCGACAGAGCGAGACTCCGTCTCAAAAAAAAAAAAAAAAAAAAAGAAACGGAGAGGCTGGGTTTTGGATGGAACATCTTATATGTTGATGCAGATAGTGGAATAGAGTGAACGATTTATTAATATCTTAGTGCATTAGGAGTAGCTGGGAGATGACTCAGAAGGTAAGGGAGGCAGATCCAGAAGCGAGCTTGTGTTCCGAGTGGCTGCTGATGTTGAAGAAAGAGGGAAGAAAAATGATCTGGAAATAGCCATGATGAAGGAAATAGCGTCCTTCTTAAATATTAAAAATTTTTATATAGCAGCAGATACTTGCTGGTTGCAGTGGCTCATGCCTGTAATCCCAGCATTTTGGGAGGCCAAGAGAGGAGGATTGCTTGAGGCCATAAGTTCAAGCCTGGCAACTTCGTGAGACTCTGTCTCTACAAAAAATAAAAAACAAATTTAAGAAATTTATGGCTGGGTGTGAAGGCTCAAGCCTGTAATTCTGGTGCTTTGGGAAGCCGAGGTGGGAGGATCTCTTGAAGCTAGGAGTTTGAGACCAGCGTGGGCAACATAGCGAGACCCATCTTTACCAAAAGGAAAAAGGATGACATAAAATTAAGATTTAGGTATGTTTTGTTCATTCCTGTTGCTTTTCATATTTTGCTGTCTTCTTTTTTCATGTATGTGATAAGTATTTGTTTCATCTAAATTTATGCAATCTGAATATAACTAGTCATTTTCTACTGGTTACAGTATGTGTTAATGTGCCCATTATGTTTAATTTGTATTATATTAAGAATTTAAAAATACTAATATATGAAAATATATAAAAATATATGAAATTAATATCATAGACTTAAGTTTTCTTTTTTGATTTAAATTACAGACTAACTGGATCTTCTGGGTTTGTAACAGATGGACCTGGAAATTATAAATATAAAACGAAGTGCACCTGGCTCATTGAAGGACAGTAAGTAGAAATGGCTGACTTAATTTTTGTTTTTTTAGCATAGAGGTCAGTGTGGCATTAGTTTTCCCACAAATAAAATTAACGATCTGTAGCATAAAGTACTTAAAACATTTACTTGATAACCTTTCATTTGACAAGTGAATTTTATTTTTCTTAGCCTTCATTAATTTAAAAGTTTCATGTTGATTTAATGCTGCAAATGAATTGTACACACCACAAATTTGTGTATTTCCAACTGTAATAGTTCAGAAATGGTTATTTTTATATATATATATATACACATATATATATATATATATATTTTTTTTTTATGGGACAGCGTTTTGCTCTTGTCACCCAGGCTGGAGTGCAGTGGCATGATCTCGGCTCACTGCAACCTCCACCTCCCAGGTTCAAGTGATTCTCCTGACTCAGCCTCCTGAGTAGCTGGGATTACAGGTGCGTGCCACCACGCCCGACTAATTTTGTGTTTTTAGTAGAGATGGGGTTTCACCATGTTAACCAGGATGGTCTGGAACTCCTGACCTCAAGTGATCCGCCCACCTTGGCCTCCCAAAGTGCTGGGATTACAGGCGTGAGCCGCTGCGCCCAGCCACAGTTACATATTTTTAATGGTTTGCTTAAAGCATTAGAAAATTACAATATTGTGTTATTTTTCTAAGTATCTATTTTTGTTGTGGATAAGAAAATTGTAATAACTGTTACTGCTTAAGTGATCCCTTCTCTGGACCCACTGTGTCCCTCTAGCTGTTGCTTTTTTTCTCCTTGTCTTCATGGGAGACTTTTAAAGCAGTATTTCTCAAACTTTTTTGGTCTCAGGACTTCTTTACACTCTTAAACTTTGAGGATTCTAAATAAGTTTGTTTATTATTTATTTATTTATTTATTTTGAGATGGCGTGTCACTCTATGGCCCAGGCTGGAGTACAGTGGTGTGATCTTGGCTCTCTGCAACCTCCACCTCCCGGGTTCAAGCGATTCTCCTGCCTCAGCCTTCCGAGTAGCTGGGATTACAGGCATGTGCCACCATGCCCAGCTAAGTTTTTGTATTTTGTAGTAGAGACAGGGTGTCACCATGTTGGCCAGGCTGGTCTCGAACTCCTGACCTCAAGTGATCGTCCTGCCTTGGCCTCACAAAGTGCTGGGATTACAGGCGTGAGCCACCGCCCCCGGCCCCAAATAAGTTTATGTTTGTCTGTGTTCACCATATTAGAACTTATAACCAACAAATATTATTTATTCATTTAAAAGCAACAATTATAAGCCCACTACATGTTAGTACAAATGATATTTTAATGAAAAAGAACCTTGTATTTAAAAAATTGTAGTGAAAAGAATGACATTGTTTTACATTTTTGCCAATCTCTTTAATGTCTAGCTTGATAAAAGAGCTGAATTATCATATCTTCTGCATTCACTTTATTGCAGTATGTTATTGTGATTGAAACGTGTCAAGAAGATGAGGCCTCACTTGAATATGAAGTAGGAAAAAAGATATTAATAGTACAGTATTATAAAATAATTGTATATAGTCTTCTTTGATGCCATATCAAAACTTAACAAGTAGTAATTTCTTAAAAGTAAATTGCAGTTTGGAATCTGAAACTATGTGAAGGAACTTCTGGTACTTGTTAAATTAAAATCCATTGGTTTTCTTGCACTGAGTGGATCTTTTGCCCATCCATGATTTGGTAACATGATATATAGGTCATTTGGAAAACAATAGGTCATTGAATTATGCAGATCTTCCATATGTTGATATATTTATTCCCTTACATAATATTTAAAAAATCACATTGGTTAATATCACCATCAGTCTCCTCAAAAAGTTCTAAGTATGGCAGATAACAAATTTTCCAAAATCCTGATTACTACTTGAAAGCTTGTATTTTATCTTTGGCAGCGAATACTGTCAGTTGTTTTCTTTGAAGTGACAGGCTTGCTTTCCTAATTTTTAAGAAAATGTCTGCCAGATATCCAACTCTGAATAACCATAATTTGTTGATTGTTCTTTCAAGTAAGCATGGTAAATGGTGTTGTAAGAAAAAAGTAGCTAATTCAGCTTGCAACTTAAACAGTAGCAGAAGTGGTTTTCATTGAGAAAACCATGGCACTTCTATTAGGCAAGAGAAGTGTTTTATATTTACTTTCCATCTTGTCAGAATATTAAAGAGATGTCTACTAAGTGGTCAGGATTTAATAAAATTAGAAGTTTTAAACTGCTTAATCAAGATGTCCTTAAATGAAACTGGCAGTTTTTCTTTTTCCTGTGAGCAATTGGTGGTGAAGAACAGCAGTGATCACTAGTACCATTTGCTGCTGTTGTCTCAATTTGTTCTAAGATGCCCACAGTTTCACCCACCATTGCTCTTTGAACCATTAGTAAATGCCAGCATGGCGATAAAATATATGCTATCTTAGTTTTACTGTGAATATAGTTTTGACCTCCTGGGACTTCCCATAAGGGTCTCAGGACCTGTAGCATTTTGTGGACTTCATTTTGAGAAGTGCTGCTCTAAGGAGCTCTGCTCTGTCCTATCAGTTCATAACCACCTGACGCCCTCTTCCACTTGTTTTTCTGAATATGCTCTCAATGGTTGTTCCTCCTCAGTGTAAGCGAAAAACGAAGCAAAGAAACTTTCATTCCTCCTTTTCCTTATTCCCCACATTTAGCCTGTCAGTAAGTTCTGTCAGTTTTCCCTTTAGAATATCGGCCGGGCACGGTGGCTCAAGCCTGTAATCCCAGCACTTTGGGAGGCCGAGACGGGCGGATCACGAGGTCAGGAGATCGAGACCATCCTGGCTAACACGGTGAAACCCCGTCTCTACTAAAAAAATAAAATAAAAAAACTAGCCGGGCGAGGTGGCGGGCGCCTGTAGTCCCAGCTACTCAGGAGGCTGAGGCAGGAGATTGGCGTGAACCCAGGAGGTGGAGCTTGCAGTGAGCTGAGATCCAGCCACTACACTCCAGCCTGGGTGACAGAGCGAGACTCTGTCTCGAAAAAAAAAGAATGTCTCCCCAATCCATCACCAGACTCCTTTTCACCTCCATCTCTACAACTGGGAGACCCACCATCCTCTCTCTCCTGGGCCACACAGTAGCCTTGAAATTGGCCTCCTGCTTTTGCCCCTTGCCCACCTCCCGCTTCTCATCTCTTAAGATTTTCTGTTTGCTGTGTTTCAGGCACGCTGATTTTCTTCATGTTGCTTGGACATGTCAGCCTCTTTCTCCCTTAAGACCATGCTGTTCCCTCCCTGGGCTTTTCACATGGCTTGTCTCTTGTCATTCTCATGTTGCCAAAGCTTACTGGGCTATCTCCCTACTGCTTTTTGTGCTGCCACATCACCTTCTTTTAATAATTCTTCACAGTATTCATCACCATCTGAGTTTACTTGTTTATGTATTTATTTAGTTGTTAACCTAGAGATGTTAGATAAGTGTGGGGTAGAGGAAAGGTCTAAACTGGAGAAATAGGATTAGGCATCAGCAGGATATAATGATGTTGATATTCCCAGAGCTTTCTGAGTGGAGTGTTGGACTGAAGCCAGGCTAGAGAGTGAAGGGGTGAGTGAGATAGAGGCACTGGAGAAAGCAAAGTTTTCTGCGAAGTTTTACCTTATTAGGAGGAGAAACGGTAGGGCAGGTATTTGGTAGAGGGAGAGTCGGGATTTGAGGCTTTTTGTTTTTATTTTTATTTTTATTTTTTAAATTTTTTTTATTTTTGAAACAGAGTCTCGCTCTGTTGCCCAGGCTGGAATGCAGTGGCACCATCTCAGCTCACTGCAAGCTCCGCCTCCTGGGTTCACGCCATTCTCCTGCCTCAGCCTCCCGAGTAGCTGGGTCTACAGGTAACCACCACCACGCCTGGCTAATTTTTTTGTCTTTTTTAGTGGAGACGGGATTTCACTGTGTTAGCCAGGATGGTCTCGATCTCCTGACCTCGTGATCCGCCCACCTTGGCCTCCCATAGTGCTGGGATTACAGGCGTGAGCCACCGCGCCCGGCCTGTTTTTATTTTTGTAAAATATGTGATACTTAAGCAGATTTAAATGTGGATGCAAAAGTTCCAGATGAGAGGGAGATGTAAAATATTTGAGAAACAGAAAGAGAGGCAGATAGGTACAGAATTTTGGAAAATGGGAATTTTAGGGTTTTTTGTCTGGTTGCTGAGCATAAGCAGGGAGGTGGGACTGGGTGATTTGAAATAGTCGTTGAGAGTAGCAGTTGTGGAGAGTGAGAGAGAATTGGTAGGATTGCTGGCAGAATCTAAGTGCCATTTGCAGTTGGAGAGCAGAGACCAATGCCGAAACCAATCTATCCAGTGGTGTGGTGTAGAGGTATGGCTTTCTCCAATACAGCTTAGGTTTTTTTTGTTTGTTTGTTTTTGTTTTTTTTTTAACCTCCACCGCCCCCCGTCTTTTTTTTTTCCTGATTCAATCTTAGAGCAGATAACTGGTTTCCTGTAGAACAGAGCTTTTGCCAGCCAGTGTCATGAAAAATCAGAGGGGCTGGCAAATTTAGAGGATTGGCAGGCATGTTTATGAAATGATGTAGTGTGGAATCTGAAGTTGAATAAGGAAGTGCAGAAATGGTAAGGCTAATTGGTTGGTTCAGAGGCCATTAAAGAGTGGCCACTGAATGGACTGTAAGGCCCAGAATCATGGACCACATCAATTTTGTTTCCCATTGCATGTTTAGTAGTCTTGCACATGGAGAGTACTAAATAAATCTTTGACAAATGAAGGAGTACTGATGGGGCAGTTGTTAGACTGTGTTACATATTATTAATTTAAAAATCTGAATTTTTATATTCTCAAATGTCTGATAGTTACAATAATTTTATTATAAATTCCTTTTTTTTATTCTTTTCAGGCCAAATAGAATAATGAGACTTCGTTTCAATCATTTTGCTACAGAGTGTAGTTGGGACCATTTATACGTTTATGATGGGGACTCAATTTATGCACCGCTAGTTGCTGCATTTAGGTAAGCTCAGTCATATAAGCGTTCTTTCATCATTGTTTGATTCTAAATTTAAACATATCTTCTGGATTGCATTCTTACTGGGTTCACCTTTATTATCACTTAAAACATTTATTTTATGGAAAAAATACTAGTTCTTGAGTCCCACCATCACTTGTGTGTTAGTGCTAACTTGGTTTCTGTAGCCCTGGGTAAGTTTCTAGGCATAGTACGTGACTTCTCTCTTCAGTTTCCTGATCTGTAAAATTGTGATAGTTCTATTAAGTTCACCTGCTCCTTGTGGTGGTGGTGAAGTTTATCGTTACAAAATATTTTGAGAGTAATATATTGAATGAAACTATTTCTGTGAAAAATTTAAATCAGGAATAACATCCATCACGTTCCTTGTGTAGTGCCCATTGCATAGGCCTTCAGGAGTTATTTGTTGAGTTCAAATATAACTGTGTGTGTATATGTATGTGCATCATGAGTGAGGGAAACTTTTTGGAACAGTACACATAAAATGAATAGTGGCTACCTGTGGAGAAATCAGGAACATACTTATTATATATATTTTTTTCAATAAGTACATTTACATTAGTAGTTAAACAGAAGCAATTTAACACCAAATATATGGAGTGTTCTGAATTGTTAGGGTGTTTTACTTTTGATTAGCAACAAGTAGCTGTGTTGTTTGTTATGTTTTTGGCCACATGGGAATTCAAAACTGTCTCTAATTTTCTTCCTTTTACTTGATAGAGGATTTTAAAATACAGTCATGTGTCACTTGGCAACAGGAATACGTTTTGAGAAATGTGTTATTAGATGATTTCATCATTGTGTAAACATCATAGGGTGTATTTACACCAATAGATGGTATAGCCTACTGTACATCCTGCTGATATGGTACAGCCTATTGTACCTAGGCCACAAATCTGTACAGCATCTTACTGTACTGAATACTGTAGGTAATTGTAACCCAATAGTATTTGTATATTTAAACATATCTATACATGGAAAGGTACAGAAAAAATACAGTATTATAATCTTATACAACCTCTGTCATATATGTGGTCCGTTGTTGACCAAGTGTCATTATGTGGTGTATGACTGTATATTTTTCTAAAATGCATATCCCCTTAGGAAACCACCTGCAACTGGCTTTCTAAATTTCTTTGTCTCAAACGTTTTATTTCCTTTACTTTAAAAAGAAATCAGTTCAACAAATATTTTTTGTGTTTCTCACGTGGGGCTTGTCTGGCTGATGTCCCGTGTGGGTGAGGGAGTTAACAGGAGGCAAACAGTACACAAGGACAGGAGATCAGGTGACTGTTGTGTCCTCGTGTTTTTCTACCTGCTTTGGCTTAGAAATCTCTCAGACGTATCTTTGAACTGAGAACCAAGGCCATTTTCTGGGTTTTAAAGGTTCATTTACAAGGCCAAAGAGCAGGGTGGATGGCTGTGCTGAACATTTAAAGTGGCATTGGCCAAGTGTTGGAGTGTGTATCTTTATGCCAGCATTTGAAATGTAACTTGTAGCAAGAAGCACCCCAAACTTTAACACAGGCCCAAAAACTAAGTGTGATGTTATCATAATAGTACTTGTTGGGGATTCACTTGTTACTGTGTTTGTTAATCAGAATTCATGGAGCTCTTGTTGTATGCCAGGCACTTTGAATCAGCTTATCAGGAGCTTTGTAGGAACATGAGCCAAGCAGGTGTACATCACTCTGTGGTTCACCTGGACGGTATATTTGATAAACCATGGTAGCAGTGGTAGAGCAGAGAGAGTGATTGAGAAAATTTTTCAAAAGAACATTATTCCTTTTAGAGTTTTTTTTTTTTTTTTAAAGAAAGTTATGTGCTGGTGGGGCAGTTGTTAGACTGTGTGATCTAGAGGAACCCTTCCCTTTCCCCCTTCCCTTTTCCCCTTTCCCCTTCTCCTTCCCACTTCCCCTTCCCCTTTTCCTTCCCTTCCCTTTCCTCTTCGTCTTCCCCTTCCCTTTTCCTTTTCTTTCTCCCCCAGGCTGGAGTGTAGAGGCAGGAACGTAGCTCACTGCAGCCTCAACCTCCTGGGCTCAAGAGATGCTCCCACCTCAGCCTCCCTAGTAGCTGGGACCACAAGAATGCAACACTGTGCCCAGCTAATTTTTTTTTTTTTTTTTTTTTTTTTTTTTTGTGGAGATGGAGTCTCACAATGTTGCCCAGGCTGGTCTTGAACTCCTGGGCTCAAGCAGTCCTCCCGCCTTGGCCTCTCCAAAGTGTTGGGATTACAGGTGTGAGCCACTGCATCCAGCCGAAGATTGCTTTTGACATACCTGTTTCCAGGTGGCCCTGGTCTTGTCAGTACTTATTCCTTCAGCATTTCAAGGGATTCTGGTGTATATAACCAGTGAAAGCATGATGATGGTTAATCCTTCATTTACATCTCCAATCAAATGTCACCTCTTCCAAGAGGCCTTCCTTTCACCCTTTCTAAAGTAGCACCTTCTGTTCTTTCCCTCTGCTCTCCTTCCCTTCCTAGCGTTTGTCTCTACCTGGCATTATGTATGTGGGGAGTATCTGGGCTTATTTGTTGTTTTTCTAATGTGAACTACATGAAGGCAGGGACATAGTCTTATTCACTGTTGTATTCCTGGTACCTAGAACAGTGTCTCACAGGTAGTAAATGCTTAGTAAATATTTGTTAGTTGAATACATAGTAGAAAATGCATCACTATTTTGTAACTCCTGGAGCACCAGAGTTTCAGAGTTCCTAGAGTTCTGTCTTCATATTAAAAATTGAAGGGCCAGGCGTGGTGGCTCACACCTGTAATCCCAGCACTTTGGGAGGCCAAGGTGGGCAGATTGCCTGAGGTCAGGAATTCAAGACCAGTCTGGCCAACATGGTGAAACCCCATCTCTACTAAAAATACAAAAAAAGAAAAATCATCTGGGCTTGGTGGTGTATGCCTGTAATCCTAGCTACTCAGGAGACTGAGGCAGGGGAATTGCTTGAACCAGGGAGGTGGAGGTTGCGATGAGCCGAGATTGCGCCACTGTGCTCCAGTCTGGGCGACAGAGGGAGACTCTGTCTCAAGAAAAAAAATATATGTATATATTGAATAAAGGGCCAGGCACAGTGGCTCAGGCCTGTAACCGCAACACTTCGTGAGGCTGAGGCAGGAGGATTACTTGATCCCAGGAGTTCAAGACCATCCTGGGCAACAGGATGAGACCTCATCTGTACAAAAAATTTTAAAAATTAACCAGCCATGGTGGTGTGTGCCTGTAGTCCCAGTCACTCAGGAGGCTGAGGTGGGAGGATTGCTTGAGCTCAGGAGGTCAAGACTGCAGTGAACTGTGATCGTGCCACTGCACTCTAGCTTGGGCGACAGAGTAAGACCTTGTCTCAAAACAAAACAAAGCAAAACAAATGAAATGAAAATCCTTTCCCTCTTCATTTTGATTCCTTGCTTATGGACTCTTCCAGTCATTTTTGTATGCATTTATATAGGTACATGTAAGTGTACACATGTACTAGGCCCATTGTTTTGCAGCTTGCTTCTCCCCTATGCCCTTATCAGAATGCCTGATGAGCTTCTTTTTAGTCCCGCAGACCTATGTAATATGCAGTGACTTACGCAGTCAGATTTCTGGGCATGAGCATTTAGATGGGTTCCAACCTGTTGCCATCTGAACAGTGCTGTGGTTAGGATTCTTGTATATTGGTCATTGTGTACATGAGCAAGTATTTTTTCTACAAAGAAATAGAATTGCTAGGTCAGAGTGAATGAGCATGAGGTTGTATGTCTGGGACAGATTGCATAGGGCTTGGCAAGGATCTCGGTTTTTACCAAATATGATGGTAGTGGTGGTGGTCGCGAATCAATAATGAGGCAAAAATCACGGACATATGAAGAAATGCAACAGCAGGTAGACATAAGAAAAACGATTAACCTCAGGAGTAAAAAGAACTCAGAACAACAATTTAAATATTGCTTTTTACTTATTAAATTAGCAAAATTAAAATAGAACCTAGTAGTCCTTGCTGTTGGCAGAGTGAAGTGGGATGGACCCTTCATTCTGTATTGATATGATTTCAAGTTACATATCTCTTCTGGAAAGCAAGTTGGTATTATGGCTCTAGAGTCTTAAAGGCATCATTTAGACCTTTTTACTCAGTAAGTGTTTTTTTGTTTGTTTGTTTGTTTGTTTTATACCAGTCACACAACAAACATTTAGAATCTATTATGTGCTGGGTTGTGAGTGAGGTCCTAAGGAGAACCTAGGGAGCTTTTAATGATATAGAAAATGCATATGTTTTATTTGTAAAATAGAATATACAATGTAAATAACATCAATTAGGCTAAGAAAATGCATTAGAATGCTAACAGTGTTGGAGTTATGGGTGTTTGTTTAGCTTCTTCATATTCTTATATAAATATTTTATATAAAATATCTTGGGCGCTGTGGCTCACGCCTGTAATCCCTACGTTTTGGGAGGCTGAGGTGGGTGGATCACCTGAGATCAGGAGTTCGAGACCAGCCTGACCTACATGATGAAACGCTGTCTCTACTAAAAATATTAAAAAATTAGCTGGGCACGGTGGCGGGCACCTGTAATCCCAGCTACTCAGGAGACTGATGCAGGAGAATCGCTTGAACCCTGGCACACAGAGGTTGCACTGAGATTGCGCCACTGCACTGTAGCCCGGGCAACAAGAGCAAAACTCTGTCTCAAAACAAACAAACAAACAAACAAACAAAAAGAACTCATGTCTTTCAGCAATATATGTGTAGTATTCATCACTCATAAAATTTGTTACTTTACGTGATTGTGGAAGTTTATTTTTTCAAAGAAGCACTATAAAAAGTTTTACAAGAAAAAGAATAGGGTCATTGATTTCAAATCTCATTAGAAATACAACTCAGAATAAAGGAAGCCTAGCAAAAGATTCAGATCTGTTCCTCAAGGATCCAGAACTAGTAGGGTAGCACTATGTATTTATCACAGGAATTTGCCTCTCTTCCTGGATGTGGTTTTTAAATTATAAGGACGGATTTGTTTTAAATTTGTGTCTGCTACAATTTGACATGTCTCTGCTTGTGCTTCCCTCTATAAGAAGTGTGTTTTCATTTCAGTGGCCTCATTGTTCCTGAGAGAGATGGCAATGAGACTGTCCCTGAGGTTGTTGCCACATCAGGTTATGCCCTGCTGCATTTTTTTAGTGATGCTGCTTATAATTTGACTGGATTTAATATTACTTACAGGTAAGATTCTTAAGTCTAGTATTTGTGGTTTCATTCAGGAGACTATCTACTATGTTTTAACAACAATAATGGCTAACATAGATTGAGAGCTTACAGTGTGCCAGGCATAGCATCAGGCAGTTTACATGGATTTTCTCATTTTAAATTTTTCTATAAATTCATTGAGGTCTGGGCTCTGTTTTTCTACTCGTTTATAATTGAGGAAACTGACAGGAAAAGGTTAAGTAGATTGTCAAAGTAAGTGGTGGGAACACAATTTAAACCCAGGTGTTGCTGCTGTTGAACTTCTCCTAGAAGAGGGGGACTTTTCTGCTAATGGACAAAAACATTGGAATTTTACAAAGTACAGCTCAACAAATATTAGTAGTTGTCATGTACTCAATAGTAGGAGAAATCTATATCATTAAAGTACCTTGATAGCTCATTTATCCCCCTCTTTTAAATTCTGAATTACATTGTTTCAAAGCACTGTCAGTACAAGTATCTTATGTTATTATGGGATGCATTATAGTTGAATTCTTTTTTTTTTTTTTTTTTGAGACAGAGTCTAACTGTCATCCGTGTTGGAGTGCAGTGGCACGATCTCGGCTCACTGCAACCTCCACCTTCTGGGTTCAAGCAATTCTCCTGCCTCAGCCTCCTGAGTAACTGGGATTACAGGCACCCGCCACTATGCCCAGATAATTTTTTTGTATATTTAGTAAAGACGGGGTTTCACCATGTTGGCCAGGCTGGTCTCGAACTCCTGACCGTGATTCTTCTGCCTCTGCCTCCCAAAGTGTTGAGATTATAGTTGTGAGCCACTGCGCCTGGCCATAGTTCAATTCTTACATTAAGTTAAAGTAGCCTGCCTTCTTCCATCTGAAATGAGTAGATAAAATTACTAAGGAATTTTAAATATACCAATCTGGGCAGTAACCTTAAATTCTATTATATACAAATTTTCAGAGACTATACAGAGGAATATGTACCATGAGGATGGTGGTGTATTGTTGGCAGTTTGTTTTATTCTTTTCGTTTCCAAACTTGCAACCATGAACTCAGCAATTCTGTAAAGCTTGTCATTAGCAGGCTACTAAGAAGAATAGGATAATCCTCCCACCCTTGAGGAGCTGACAGTTCTGCAAAAATCTCCTCCCTCCTTGTAATTTCTTTGACTTTATGAGTTATTTATTCTTATCCTCTTATTATGAGAATCCAGCAGGGTTGATTTGATTTCATTACTTGTACCTCAGGCTCTAGCTATGCAGTGTTGAGCAAACCCATTTGGACTGAATCTTTAAGTACTGAAGTTATGCTTGTGAATGAACTGAGACAGTGAGATTCTTAAACCTGTGTGGGAGAAAGTTCTGCTAAGTTAATCGAAGTGTTGTGTTGTGTTCTGTTAATGTAATTTACCCTGCTATTTTCACAGTTTTGACATGTGTCCGAATAACTGCTCAGGCCGAGGAGAGTGTAAGATCAGTAATAACAGCAATACTGTTGAATGTGAATGTTCTGAAAACTGGAAAGGTGAAGCATGTGACATTCCTTACTGTACAGACAACTGTGGTTCTCCTCGTCGAGGCATCTGCAATTCAAGTGATGTCAGAGGATGCTCCTGCTTCTCTGGCTGGCAGGGTAGGAGCTTCTTTCATTTTTATTTTTTCTTCCATTTATAGAACATTCCCAGCTAAATAAATAGATTGACTTTATTCTTAGCACCTATATAGTTTATATTAATCAAATACCAGGTAGCATTTAAGCTTGAAACATCCCTCTATCCAGCTGCTTATGAATTTCAATTTCATAGATGTGTGGTCGTGGTCTCTAGAATTATGGAGGGTAGGCCGTTTTTTGTAACCTGTTTGTGAAAGTTGAAGAACTTGGACTCGGTCATAAAAGGATGTAGCAGAGAGCCAAGCTGGGAGATCGGACAAGAGCTGACAATAATGATATTTCCTCAGAAACACACTCTAAGTTCAGAGAAAATTGGAATCAGTTATATATTAGAATCTTAAAAGGAGTTAGCGAATAGTATTATCTACAGAAATAATTAAAGAAGCTTTAGGGAATTCTTTAAGGGGTGAGTGATAATAACTGTTATTAATTTGGTGATTTTCCTTGTAAACTTACCCCTTCCTCAGAACCTTTTTATTTTGAAAGGAAATATGCTTGTTTAAATTTAGTTTGTTGGGTTTGGCTGACATTGTAGAGTTAATAATTGAAGCATTTCAGTATCTACCATTGTGCAAATATTGCAGCAGAAGCCAAACCTCCCAAGAATGGAGCCTGTCTCTTCAGTTTGTTTAAGTTTCTTGATTTACCAGAAGATGGATAGTTTGTATGATTGCTCCCAGGTCTAGTTATCACACTTATTCGTCCATATCCACAAATTCTGCATCTGCAATTTCAAACAACCGTGTGTAGAAAATATTCAGAAAAAAACACAATGAAAGATAATACGGGCTGGGCGTGGTGGCTCACGCCTATAATCCCAGCACTTTGGGAGGCCAAGGCAGGCAGCTCACCTGAGGTCAGGAGTTCGAAACCAGCTTGGCCAACATAGTGAAACCCTGTCTCTACTAAAAAATACAAAAATTTAGCTGGGCATGGTGACAGGCACCTGTAATCCCAGCTACTCAGGAGGCTGAGGCAGGAAAATATCTTGAACCCTGGAGGCGGAGGTTGCAGTGGGCCGAGATCATACCACTGCACTCCAACATGGGTAACAGAGTGAGTGAGATTCCGTCTCAAAAAAAAAGATAATACAAATAAAAGATACACATATGAAAACCATTTACATAGCATTTACATTGTGTTAAGTATTATAAGTAATCTAGACGTGAGTTAGAGTATATGGCAGGATGTGTGTAGGTTATATGCAAGTGCTACACCACTAGTTTAAATTAGGGACTTTGAGCATCTGTGGATTTTGGTACCAAGGGGGTCCTGGAACCAATCCCCTGTGGATATTGAGGGATAACTATATATTTTATCCTTAAGATTTTTCATGTGAATTAATTATTTATTTATCTGGGCTTTCTCCTGAGAGTTGCTTAAGCAGGTATTTCATTACCAAAAAAACTCTAACCTGGATATAGTCAAGTCATCATTAGAAAGTATGTGATTTACCCTTGGTCAATGCCCTGAATAAATTAAAATAACAAATTAAAGGACTTGTCTGATATTTAAATGCTAAAGGAAAGACTATTATTTAAATATTTGTTACATTTAGATGATGAAAACTTGAAATGCAGTAAGCTTTAAAGCTGTATTTTGTGAAGCTAATTCATTATGTTTTTATTAGGTCCTGGATGTTCAGTTCCTGTACCAGCTAACCAGTCATTTTGGACTCGAGAGGAATATTCTAACTTAAAGCTCCCCAGAGCATCTCATAAAGCTGTGGTCAATGGAAACATTATGTGGGTTGTTGGAGGATATATGTTCAACCACTCAGATTACAACATGGTTCTAGCGTAAGTTGTTTTAAACATTTTTGCAAGAAGCTTGGTTTTTTATTTTGAAAATTTATAAAGCACAGATAAGCAAAAATAAATCACCAGTAATTCTACTACCTAAGGAAAATCCCTGTTAATATTTTGGTAGTAGTCTTTCAAATTATTCTAACATATGTTGAGTTTTTAAAATTGAATGCTACAAAAAATTCATTGTCATGATACGCATTCATGTTTTTCAAATACTGTCTCTGATGTTTTGCTTTAAGTTTTGTAGTAAGTTCTATATAAGTAGGGGATTACTTTATCTTTTAATTTAATTAATAGTTCCAAGGTCAAATGGTTTGAATTTATAGTTTGCTAGTGGAAATTATACCATCGTCTAATACGTCCCAGGGTTCAAAGTCTATTTGCTGATCCCATGCTGCTCATTTTGAAGGGAGAATATGTGTTGTCATAGTGGAATTAGCTGTGGAGGTGGACTTGTAGAAAAAAATTTATAAATTTAATCTTGCTGATTTTATTACCTGGAACTTTTTTCTAGGCATTTTCTATTAATGAAGATTGTCCAAAAAACCAGCGTCTGTTCATTAAGGGATTCTGGAAATATGGCAGCGGTGGCCTAGTTTCTGCATCCCCCCATAGTCGTTAAAACACATTGCACAACTAGTCTAGCAAAATCAAAGAAACACAAGCAAATTCTGTAATAAAACTTGGTCAGACTGGGCACAGTGGCTCATGCCTATAACCCCAGCACTTTCAGAGGCTGAGGTGGGTGGATCACTTGAGATCAGGAGTTTGAGACCAGCCTGGCCAACATGATAAAACCCCATCCCTACTAAAAATACAAAAATTAGCCAGGCATGGTGGTGGGCACCTGTAGTCCCAGCTGCCCAGGAGGCTGAGGCAGGAGAATTGCTTGAACCTGGGAGACAGAGGTTGAAAATCAGATGGTTGTAGGTGTGAAGCCTTATTTCTGGACTCTATTCTGTTCCATTGGTCTGTGTATCTGTTTTTGTATTAGTGCCATGCTGTTATTGTTACTGTAGCCCAGTAGTATAGTTTGAAGTCTGGTAACCTGATACCTCCAGCTTTGTTCTTTTTGTGTAGGATTGAACTGGCCCAATCTCTGTTCCCATTGCTGCTGCCTTAGTTCAAGCCCTTTAATTTCTGCAATGGTCAGGTCAGGTTAGTAGTCTTCCTCCAGATTCTTTTCTTTCCCCATACATAGATTCAAACTATTTTCTTTGCCTGGAACACAAATGCTTTCCTGAATATGAATTTAAAGTCACATATTATTATAGTTTTTAGGTATACAGATTTTAGGTATTTTCATGGTTTTCATCAGAAGAACTGTTTGCCAGCAGTGGGAGTGGCACAGGTGGCACCCAGAGATCTCATAGGAGATCAGATCTCTACAGAGCTTTTCTTACACATCCCCCTTCCCTCTGGGGGAAAGAGAGCTGTCAGTCTCTATTCTTTCTTGGCTGGACAACCCAGAGGAAGCCCCAGAGTTGTTCAGGCGCTCATGCTGTCTTTCCAGACTCTACCTCAGCAAGTCATTTGTGTGGGCACCTCCTAGACTGTGTCATTATCAATAACTGCAGCCCCTCTATAATCTCATTTCTAAATGTTCCACATTCTACCCCCCTTCTGTGGTGGACACTGTTGGTGCCTTGCCCAAATCTCTTTATTTTTACCTGGCTGGTGCACACAGTTACCTGATGCTGTGCAATTTGGCTGTTGTCAGTTCATAGCTGACCCTTTCTCTGAAGAATTCTCTCAGCAGACTGGAGCTGTCTTACCCAGGAACACCTAGAATACTATGCTCTACCCCCAGGATAGCCCCTAGTACAGTGACCAACCAGTTTAACTGGAACTCTCCCAGTTTTAGCACTGAGTCTTGTGTCCTAAGAAACTCCTCAGTACTGGATGAAATGGGATGGTCACCCTGGCCCCCAGCCGCTGACTGGCTGGATGGAGGTACATGAGTCTGACCCTGCTTCTACATGGGAAAATTCATGTTCCAGGGCTCCCCCTGGGATCAGGCAAAAGCTATACTTCAGCTGAGACCACCTTTTTGCTTATCCTCTCCTTCTTCCTGCTGCCTTGCTTGTCTCACTTCCTGATGTTTGTCAAGAGAGCATTCCCTCAGTAAATCACTTCTACAGGAATCCCCATCTCCAGCTCTGCTTGCAGGGGATCTTACCTGAGACACTTTCCAATCTTTTCACATCTTTCTCTCTAATACCCTAATAGTCTTTGATCTCCACATGGGTCCATAGTTCATTGATTCTTTCTCTTTCCCTCTCCTGTTCTCCTTCTTAACTCTAATATCTTTTCATTTTCAAATTCCTACCACCTTTTCTTCTGTTTTCATTCTCAGTTAATAGCCTTGCTTCCTGCTTCTCTTTTGAAACATAAAGGTCAGAAAACTATTTCCACAAACTCCTGCCACCACGTTTCCCCTTCACCTACATCTGTGCCCCTTTATCGTCTTCTGTAGATCAGTGCTGTCTCATAGAAGTTTCAGGCATGATGCAAAGGTTCTGTATTACCCTGTCGTGTCACTGGCCACATGTAGTTATTTCACACCTGAAATATGGCTAGTGTGACTTAGGAGCTGAATTTTTTATTTTCCATTGTTTGTTCTCATCTTACTTGATCTGGCACCAACATTTGATGTAGTTAATCCTTCCCTCCTCTTTTAAACACTTTCTTTAGTTGACTTCCAGGATGCCATGTTCCCTTGATAATTTTTTTAATTCCATATTCCTTCTCAGCCTCTTTAGCTGATTTCTCTTCAACTGACTGACTTCTGAATGATGTCAGACCAGGGCTTAACCCTTGGTCCATTGCTGTCTGTTTATTCACTCTTTTGGTGACCTCATATAGTATCTTGGCCTTTTATACTTGGTGACTCCCAAATTTGTATTTGCAGCCTAGACTTTTTACCTGAGCCCCTATCTCCAACTCTTTAATTGATGTCTCAACCTTCTGTCTGTGTACTAGGCATCTTATGCTCAGCATGTCCTACACTTATCTTTTTCTCAAGGCTGCTCTTCCCCCAGATGTCCCTGTCTCAGTTAATGGCCACTCCATTCTTCTGTTTACTTAAGGCAGAAATCTTGGGTCATCTGCGCCGTCTTGTTTCTTCACACCCCATATTAGTATATTTATTAGTTATCTCTCGCTACATAACAAATTACCACAAACTTAGCAGCTTAAAATCATTTGCATTTATTATCACCATTTTGATTGATTAGGAGTCCTCTGTAGTCAAGGTGTCAGCTGGTCTGCATTCTCATCTAGAGGCCTGAGTGAGGAAGAATTCATTTCCAAGCTCGCTCAGGTTGCTGGCAGAGTCAATTTCCTTGTGGTTATAAAACTGAGGGTCCCAGCTTTCTGCTGGCTATTGACTTGAGGCTGTCCTCAATTTACGGAGGCTGCCTTCAGCTCCTAGAGCTTACCTGAGTTCCTAGAGGCCACCTAGTTTCTTGTCAGCTGGACTTCACCAGTATAGCTGCTTACTTCATCAGGCTGCAAGGAGAGTCTCTAGACTGAGTCTGCTAGCAGGATGGATGTCACAGAAATGATATCCTATCATCTTTGCCATATTCTGTTGGTTAAAAGCAAGTCATAGATCCTGTTTGCCTCCTAGGGGAGGGGATTATACATGGGTATGAATACCAGGAGGTGGAGATCATGAGGACTACCCCAGTGTCTGTCTGACACAATAGGTCAAATCTTGTTAGCTCTACCTTTAGAATCTATCCCAAATCTGATCACCTCTAGTGCTGCCACCATGAGAAGAGAAGGTGAAATTAAAGGCATGAAAGTGATTATGCCTTCTGCTGTTATACTAGATGTTATGAAAGGCGCATATTTGCCATTACGTGATTTTTACCCTAACATCCTCCCTCTCTCTTGACGCAAGAAATCTGGGAGTCTTTAGATATTTCCGTATGTTCTCCTCCTCATACCATAATTTCATATTAAGTGCCCTCAACTCTGTCACCAAATACATGTCATATTTATTCTTTTATCTTTATGTACAGCCTGTTATTATCTCTTACTTAGTCTTCAGCAGTAGATTTCTATCAAATCTGTTCATTTCCATTTATTCCTATTAATCAAATTGCTAAACATGAACTGGGGTGCCATTTAACAACGTAAATAGTATCATTTACTACCTTCTTAAAACCCATCAGTGTCTTACCTTTGGACTTAATGGCCCTGCATGATGTGACCACTGTTTACCTTCCCAGACTCAGTCTTTTCCTATCCTGCCATCATTCACAGCACTTCTGCTCCACCAGCCTGCTTTCTTACCCGAAACGTACAGTGTACATCATTACCTTAAGAGCCTGTGTGTTTGCCATTCCCTTGGTCTAGACTGTTCCTGCTATTGCGCCTCAGGGCTGGTGTCTTCTCACCCTTTAGATCTCAGTGTGGTTATCCCACAGAGAGATCATCTCTGACCATCCAGTTCAGACATTTCTCCCTTTTGTTCTTTTTTATAGTCCTCATTTTCTTTATGGCATTGTTCGTGATTTTTAGTTATGTCAGTGCACGCTGTTGTACTTGCTCATTGTCTGCCTTTGTGAAGTTCTTCAAGGTTAGGGACCTTGTTTACTCACTGCACTCAGAGCTTAGCTCATAGAAGGTACTCAGATAAGTATTTATCAAATAAACGGGAGAGTAAATGATTTATTTCCTTCACAAACATCTGTTCCTGGAAATATTAATATCATCTATTACTTTTTTTTGACTGACATACTTCATGAGCCACATTGTTTTTTGGATCATAAATTTTTTTTCCTACTTGATCAAAACATGATTTTCTACAGCTTTATTGGTTTCATGTAAATATTAGCGTAGTTCCAAATAATGAACTTTCATGAAAAGTTAATTTAGTGATTCATTTTAGAAGTAGTGTTTGTGGAACTTAGATAACAGATTTTTATTTATTTTTTTTTTTTTGAGACGGAGTCTTGCTCTGAAGCCCAGGCTGGACGACAGATTGTGTGGCACAATCTTGGCTCACTGCAAGCTCTGCCTCCTGGGTTCACACCATTCTCCTGCCTCAGCCTCCTGAGTAGCTCGGACCGCAGGCACCTGTCACCACGCCTGGCTAATTTTTTGTATTTTTAGTAGAGTTGGTGTTTCGTCGTGTTAGCCAGGGTGGTCTCAATCTCCTGACCTCGTGATCCGCCTGCCTCGGCCTCCCAAAGTGCTGGGATTACAGTCGTGAGCCACTGTGCCCGGCCAGATTACAGATTTTATAGTCATTTATACTCTTACATGAAAGTATTTTAGGAATTGCTCTTACTGTCCATTTTCCTCACAGTCCTGTTGATGCAAAACTTTTTAATTGCATTAAAAAGCAGTTCCCATTTTGTTACCCAATGGTCCTCTTGTGAAATAAGTGGTCTTGGTCCCCTGGATTAAGATTGGCAGTTGAAACTTTATTACCAAATTTCTTTCTCTTGAGCAGAAGAGAGTTTTTTTTTTTCTTAAGTTTAAAAAAATAATAATAAATCGATCAGCGGTCAACCAAATAAGCAAAATAACATCACCGAATCCAATAAATGTGAAAGCAGACTCATGGAACACCAAGTGTGACCTGACCTCTTACATACCCCACGGAAACCACACTGGGGGAGATTCTGATAATTCTCAGTGATAGCCCAAAATCTAGAAGGGAGCAAACTGAGTGAGCATTACTGTTTTTGACTGTAACTAAAGAGTAGGAGACATAGTTGCTGGGGAGCATTAGGTGAAAAGGGGAGAAATTGACCAAGTGGCTGATTCCCTACCCAGAACTCAGGGCTTCTATTATAATTAGAATATGATCTGAGCACTGTGGTAGATCACAAACAAAATTTCAGAGGAGAGGAGAGTCTGGGTATTTTATTCTAACTGGCTGCACACCCTCTCATCTGAGCCCCAACATTTCCTTAGACTTCAGAAGAATAGATAGAACATAAAATACCAGCCCTCACACTAAAGCTATGGAAAGGATGGAAATTCGATAAACTTGTCTTAGATACAGTGGGAACAGAATTAAGAAATCACCCACACTTTGCAAATAAAATGTCTGGAGAGCTGTGTCTAACCTCAAACAAGATGAAAGAAGTGGCATCGTAGCTAGTGCAAATATTCTATGATGAAAAAATAAAGAGGAAGAAAGACTGCAGCCTGTAAAATCTAACAAGAACCCATCATGGAAGAAAAGCAGCTTCAAGGAGTAGAAGGAGATTCCTTCCAACTGCTTCGTGCTGCAGATCAACTTAATGAGAATTTGAATTCAGAAAAACAAGCTAGAAGACAAGAAGATGATAGTAACAGAAGAATTGGGAGGTTGTAGGCCTAAAGAAATACGAATAAATTAGACATAGCAAAAATTAGAATGAAAATTTAATTACTGACAGATTGAGATAATTGTGTAATACATTGGGAAAAAAAAACAGAAAAGCAAAAACACATGAAGGACAGAAGGTGATCAAATAGAACTATAATTGCTGTCACTGAAGAAAAGAACCTAACACACGTAACAGATGGGTTGAAACAGCACAAGGCGTTTCAGAAAAATTCTATAGTTTCTCAATGACAAAACCTGATTTGATCAAGTTATTGAACTTTTTGTGCTTGGAGTGTATCCAAGAAAAATAAAGTCATTGAACTTTTGGAATAAGGGACAAATTATTATTTGGGAAGCCTCAGGTAGTTTTGTGCCATCTGCTGGCTGGGGTCATGTCTAGTCTCCACAGAGCCTTTGCCTTGGTCTTTAGGTGGCCCAATTGGGTTTCCAGTCTGTTATGGAGTTTGAAACCTGTACCCTGTGGTACATGATGGTCATTGGCTTGCCACCCATCCTAGAGGGGTCGAGGGAGGTGCTGTCACTCTATGGAAGACATCTTTTTCTGAATTCCTGGAGTCTGTCTTTGTTATCTTGGATTCAGTTCCCAGAAGGAGCATTTATCTGGTACTTGGAATTTATGTTTTATTGCATCAGTATTATTGTTCTTGTCTTATTTTTTTTTCTCTGTGTTAAGACATGATTAACATGTTGTTTAAGTGTCTTTGGCAGTTCACCTTAGCCAGATTTTGGGGACCTGCCAGCACCTAAGTGTCTCTGACAAGCTCTTGGTCTGACTTGTTGACAGAAGAGGAACAAAATACATTAAGAGACAGATTGGGCACTCTCTGTGCCGTTTGACAGAAATGTGGAGACCTGTTTCTGTGCTTCCTCTGTTTCTTTCCTTTCTTTTAAACTTACAGAAATAAGCCTCTGGCTTGAACGTAAGGTCTATATGTGTAGTCGGAAGCTATATGAGTCCTCGGGAATCACCTTTCATAGCCAGAATTCCACAGAAGCTTTGCAGTGGTATGCAGTCCATTTTATAAAAACATATTCCTGGATGGAATTATTTCTATTTGAAGTAAAATACAATATCATGTCATAAAAAAATAGAGGTTGCGGGTAGGCAGAGAAGAAGAGAGAATGAGAATGATTCACACTTCTTCAGGCTTCCAGGCAGAAAAGCACACCATGAAAAAAGAGGGAAATAAGCTGGCCACAGACTTCTCCATAGCAACATTTTCAATACCAGCAGTGTTCAAGGGAGCAACATCTGCAAGGTTCTGGAGGAAAAAAAGGATGGTCCAAGAATAGTATGCCCAGCCAAGGTGTCATTCTGCTGTAAACCTGGAAGGTGGATATTCTCAAACAGGAGTGAATTCAGGGAAAGAGTACTATGAGCTCTACTTAAACAAAACAAAACAAAACAAAAACCCACTTGACAGTGAAATCCAGAGGAGAATTGAAGAGCTCAAGAAAGAGAGGTTGTGGTAAAGGGACTGTGAGGAGATTGATTCAGCTAAAATTCAGGACTAAGTAACTGTGGAATTACTTTTCCTGATTGTAGTGCAAATGTTAAGGACCTGGACATTATAAAAATTTTATAATAAAAATTTGAAGAAGAAATGAGAGGAAATGTGAGTGCTAAGATTTTTCAACTTTTAAAGCAAGAAGTTAGTGAATTCTGTACAAAAATAAATTGCATATAACTTTAAATTCAACCTCTAAATAATTTTTCATGTATTTTTAAGTGTGTAATATTCCAAACATATGTAAAATAGTTGGTGCCAATTTATATGCAATTCATATTTAATAGTTGTCACCATTTGTTATATTTGCTTCAGATCGTGTATAAAATATTTAAGATAAAAAAAGGCTTAGAGAAAATTAACACCAATGGATTCACCACCAGGTTAGAAAATAAAACACTGCTAACACAGTTGAAGTCCCTTGCATGTCCCTCCAAAGTCCCAGAGATAACCTGTATCCTGATTTTGGTATCAGTTGTTCATACTTCCATACGTATGTTATACTTTACATATATGTTATACATTATATATATATGAAAGTATAGTATAATTAATAAATTTTCTGTTTTTAGTCTTTATAGAAACAATGTTTTGCAGTGTGCTATTTCAGCTTAACATTGTTTTGAGATTTATGTTGACATATGTTGCTGGAGTATATTTTTCGTTCTGTATACTTATTCTTTATGTTATCTATCTGTGTATATTACCATTTATTTGTTGATTTTCAATGGATGGACATTTATTTGTATTCCTTTTTTGCTATTGTGACAAACTTTCTTATACCTTTGTGCATATATATGATAATGTTTTTCAAAATGTTTTAAGTACTTGGAATATCCAGGTAAACTTTTATAGAAAAGAAATATTTACTTAAGGTATAGCAATATCATTTGTTTCTTTTTGGTTTATTTTTTTCTATTTTATGAAAATAATTAAAATTAACACTTTATTAACATCCTCTTATATGCATAGAAAGATGTCTGGAATGATGTTTACTTAATGTTAATGGTATTTATTTCTAGATCATGGAATGTGGGAACTTTTTAAAAAACTTTTGGCTCTTTATTCTTTGTATTGGTTACATTCTTTATAATGAACATGTATGCTTTTTATAAAAACAGTAGAGTTTTTCTCAAAAGCAAAAACTCAAAAGTGAGTGCTTTAAGACATTGAATGTGATTATTCAATAATGCATGAATAAGTATAAATTGCATGGCAGGATTATAAATTATTTTCTTTTTGGCATTTTTGTATTTTAAGGTCTTTATATTCATAGTACAGGTGAAATGCTATAATGGTATTCTGGCTTTTGAAAATGTATTTTTAGTCAATTATATAAAGAAAAGGAAAGATTAGTAATTTTCTTTTACTTATCATTCCTTTTTTGGTACCTGTCTTCAGTTTCTCATGATTAAATAAAAGTTATTGTAATAAAATTTTGAGTCCCTTGAGTACAGTGCAACCTTTAAATGATTTAGACTGTTTATAGAAGAGGTTTTCAGGAAGTGCTAGAACCTTCCAGTAGGTTTCTGTTCCTTTCTTTTCCCAGGATTTCATAGTCTAGCTCCTTTTCCCGAGTTATCACTTGTCCAGTGGGCCCAGGTGTCAGGTTTATTTGTGAAGGTGACAGGTGCCCCCCTATATCCATGGTAGATTTAGTGAGCATCTCCAAAGTGGATTATATCACAAATAAAATAGTATAAGATGTTCTGTCTTATTAGTTGGGTGAAAATATGATCTGTTTGTTTTGTAGGTATGACCTTGCTTCTAGGGAGTGGCTTCCACTAAACCGTTCTGTGAACAATGTGGTTGTTAGATATGGTCATTCTTTGGCATTATACAAGGTAAAGTATTTCCACTCTGTGCTAAGCAAGAAACTAAGTTTTCCTCAGTTACTTCACGTATTACATAGTTGAAAAGCTACCTCAGTTTTGGTTTTTAATTGGAGACAACTTTTTGTTTGGGGGCATTATAAAATTGCCTAAGTTATAAGTAGAAATTAAAATGGAAACTTTTTTAACTCAAGAGATTCTAATGGTTTCAAACTGTAATGGGGTATTATAATTATGGCACTAAATGGTTAAAGATGTAGATTAAAAAGTGTAGATTAGCTTTTATTCTCATAAGCAAGTTAGCCAAGAATAGTTACATTGTAATGTGGCTGAATAAACATTTTCATTTCCTCATTTTTGTAGATAGATGGTAGGATGAGGCAACTTTATTTTTCAAGTCCTTTTATACTGTAAAAGATTCATGTGAGGAAGTCCAAGAAAACTGGTGAAGTATTAGAGATGTAAAATATGATTAGTTTTATTTCCCTTTTTCCTTTTTTTATCCTTTTCCTAGTAATTCACTGAAAGGTGCCTTTGCTAACCCTTAAAATTTTTTTAATTTATTTTTTATTGAGGTAAAATATACATATATAATGGTACCATCTTTACCATTTTTAAGTGTACAGTTTGGTGGTAATAAATACATTTACATTCTTTTTTTCCTTCTTCATTCTCCCCCACCAGCCTGCCAGCCTCTGGTAACCACTAATCTATTCTCCATCTTCATGAGATCCACTTTTTTAGCTCCCACATATGATTAATAATGTGATATTTATCTCTCTGTGCTTGGCTTATTTTACTTAACATAATGACCTCCAGTTCAATCCATGTTGCTACAAAATGACTGGATGTCATTCTTTTTAACGGCTGAATAATGCTCCATTGTGTATATATACACCACATTTTCTTTATCTAATTATTCATTGATAGACACTTACATTGATTCCATGTTTTGGCTATTATGAATTGCGCTACAGTTAACATAAGAGTGCAGATATCTCTTTGGTATGTTCATTTCCATTCTTTTGGATATATACCCAATATTGAAATTGTTGGATCATAGGGTAGTTCTATTTTTAGTTTCTTTACTAACCTTTTTTAAGCTGAAAGTAATATTGAGCTTTTGTTCTTCTCTGTTCTCAGATTTAATCTTTTCAGTGTTTTTTAAAATTTTGTTTGCATTTTTTTCCTAGGATAAAATTTACATGTATGGAGGAAAAATTGATTCAACTGGGAATGTGACCAATGAGTTGAGAGTTTTTCACATTCATAATGAGTCATGGGTATTGTTGACTCCTAAGGCAAAGGAGCAGTATGCAGTGGTTGGGCACTCCTCACACATTGTTACGCTGAAGAATGGCCGAGTGGTCATGCTGGTCATCTTTGGTCACTGCCCTCTCTATGGATATATAAGTAATGTGCAGGAATATGATTTGGGTAGGTATATTTTTTCTAGTAGATGCCTTTTGAACATCAGATTCAAAACCCCTAAGCTTATTATTTTGACTGTTTAGAAAGGTTCAACCTCATATTGATTCAGTACTTTATCTTGAAACATAGTTAACACTGGGCCCGGGCGTGGTGACTCATGCCTGTAATCCCAGCACTTTGGGAGGCTGAGGTGGGCGGATCACCTTAGGTCAGGAGTTCAAGGCCAGCCTGGCACCAACATGGTGAAACCCCGTCTGTACTAAAAATACAAAATTTAGCCCAGCATGGTGGCGGGCACCTATAATCCCAGCTACTCAGGAGGATGAGGCAGGAGAATCGCTTGAACCCGGGAAGTGGAGGTTGCAGTGAGCCAAGATTGCACCACTGCACTCCAGCCTTAGGGAGAGAGTGAGCCTCTGTCTCAAAACAAACAAACAAACAAACAAAAACCAATATAGTTAACATTGATGTATTACCAGTGAAATACAGATTATTGATACTCCTATGTAGTATGTGTTTTTTACTGTCAGTTTGGTAAGGAGCCAAAGATGACCCAAAGTACTCTGGGTATTTAAAATAAATAAAAAGAAAATGGTTCAAAACAACAAATATTGAAGAAAAAAAGTATTTGCCTAGCCTTTTAGAGATTGGTTTAGTGGAGTATGATTTACCCTTAATATAAAATATTTCCTTTGGTTAAATTTCATTGTATCTGTTGTTGTGCAGTAGGAATACCAGGTATAATTAACATTTTGTGAAAAGTAGGCCTATAAAATATATCTGTATATTGGTCACCAAAGGTTATAGGGAATTAAATGTTCATTTGAGTGGAATCTGATCTTTTTATTTTATGTATTGAGACAAGACCTCACTCTCTCACACAGGCTGGAGTGCAGTGGCACAATCATAGCTCACTGCAGCCTTGATGCCCTGTCCTCAAGTGATCCTCCCACCTTAGCCTCCCTAGTAGCTGGGACTACAGGTGCGTGCCACCACTCCTGGCTAATTTTTTAATTTTAGTAGAGATGGGATCTTACTATGTTGCCCAGGCTGGCCAACATAGCAGGCTTCAAGTGATCCTCCCACCTTAGCCTCCCAAAGTGCTGGGATTATACATGTGAGCCACTTTGCCTGGCCCTGAGTGTTTTAAATTTAGTTAATTCTTTTCTTACATGGCATATTAGAACATCAGAACATAGAACAGACTGGAATTAGTTCACATGGCTTTGTTACAAGTTTAGGTGACTTTCTTTAAAATATAAAGATAAAAAAGTATATGTATTAGGTCTCCTGAAATCCCTTCTAATGCCCTAAGCGCTTTGGACATTTTCAGTAGTAGAGAGGAGGAGCCTGCCATGCTTGCCTTTAACTGTTTTTCCTTTCCAGATAAGAACACGTGGAGTATATTACACACCCAGGGTGCCCTTGTGCAAGGGGGTTACGGCCATAGCAGTGTTTATGACCACAGGACCAGGGCCCTGTATGTTCATGGTGGCTACAAGGCTTTCAGTGCCAATAAGTACCGGCTTGCAGATGATCTCTACCGATATCATGTGGATACCCAGATGTGGTGGGTACTTTTTCTTGAGCTTTCACTTTTAGGTGTAAATTCTGTAGAGGCAGTTGTTGAGAAAATATTGTGCTATCTTTTTGTTTTTATGCCTGGCAGTTAATTCTGTTCAGCATTGTATATAGAGAAATTGGGAA
The DNA here is from genome assembly GCF_000951045.1 of Mandrillus leucophaeus. NCBI lineage: Eukaryota > Metazoa > Chordata > Mammalia > Primates > Cercopithecidae > Mandrillus > Mandrillus leucophaeus. The sequence goes on from NW_012098210.1 coordinate 2,417,142, forward strand.
ATAAACAGAGGGTAATAAAGTAGCTAGTATTTGTTTTGTTGCATTATTCTGTAATTCTGTAGTAGGTTGGTTAGAAAATGCTTAGAGTTTTTTTTAACAAATATAAAGCAAATTTGAGTTATGAAATAATGTAATTATAAAGCGATGGTTTCTCTTCTTTTTCCTCACCTATTTGATACCCTGCTATGGATACTGTTTTATATTGTCATAAAAATTATCATTTTGAGTAGCTGTGGAATACTCCATTTTGTGGGTATGCTGAGACTGTGCAGGTGAAAGTTTTGGTTTCCTTCTAGTTTTTATGTTATTAAGAAACCATTATGCATTAAGCTTCTGTCAATATTTCACATGATTTCTGCCCAGAAACTAGAATTATATAGCTACAGAGTATGAAGAGTTTAAGGTTCTTAATATTTGCCAAAATTCTTACAGGTCTTTAAAATTATATATATTTATTGTTGAAAAAGTTACTTATATGTAGGGAAAAATCTGGAAGGATTTGTACCTTTGGGTCTGAGGTTAATAAAGTGGTTGTGCTTGCATTAGCAGATACATAAATATTCTTTAAAAACTAACCTTGTATTTATTATTTCTAAATAAACTCAAAAGGACCATTCTTAAGGACAGCCGATTTTTCCGTTACTTGCACACAGCTGTGATAGTGAGTGGAACCATGCTAGTATTTGGAGGAAACACACACAATGACACATCTATGAGCCATGGTGCCAAATGCTTCTCTTCAGATTTCATGGCCTATGACATTGGTAAGTTTCCCAAAACCATTTTAGCTTCAGGCATCTTTTTGTCTATAAGCAACATTTAAAAGGAGACTGAAAATATTGCCAGTTAAAAATGGTCAGGCCTGGCTAACCCGGTGAAACCCCGTCTCTACTAAAAAATACAAAAAACTTGCCGGGCGAGGTGGCGGGCGCCTGTAGTCCCAGCTACTCGGGAGGCTGAGGCAGGAGAATGGCGTAAACCCGGGAGGCGGAGCTTGCAGTGAGCCGAGATGAGATCCGGCCACTGCACTCCAGCCTGGGCGACAAAGCGAGACTCCGTCTCAAAAAAAAAAAAAAAAGGTCAGGCCATTTGAAAGAGGTCCAAATGGTATTTTTTATATTCCTTTGACTAATGTTACATATCTGATAAAAATTATTTCTACATTAAATTCTTTTTGAAATAACTCCTGTTAATTGCTTGAATGCTAATTTTTGAGGCTGAATTAAGGTGTCTAGTCTCTCCTTTGTAATGTTATGCCTACCTGGTAGTGTTACATAGTTGCAACCACCAGCATTGTGTTAAAATTGGTTCACTTACTAGCTTTATCTCATTCCCTAGAAAACTGGTTTCTCACGTGGTCTTGGTGTAGCAATATACTAGACCGGAAGAGGGCAGTATTTGTTCATGCAAAGCAAATGCATACTGGATGATTTCTTTCATAAAAATCATCAGATGTTCATTTTAAACAAAGCATTATTTTTTTGCTTGTGGTAAAATACACATAAAATTTACCATCCTAACTATATTTAAATGTCTAGTTTAGTGATATTAAACACATTCATAATGTTATAAATCCATCACTGCCGTCCATCTTCAGAACTTTTCTTCATCTTGTGAGACTGAAGCTCTATACCCATTAAACAATAATGTCCCATTTCTTCCTCCCCACAATGCCTGGCAACCACTATTCTACAGTCTGTCTCTGTGATTTTGACTATTCCAAGTTAGACATTTGTTTTTAACAGACATTTGTGTGCCAGCCACTCAGTTTGTACATTGAGAAGATCAGATGAATAACTTAAAGCCCTTAGCCTCAAAGTGGAAGAGGTAGAGAAATGAGCAGACAATAGAATTACACTTCAGGGTATTTCTGGCTGAAAAGAATGTATGAGAGCACCTCTGAGTACCCTTTAAGTCATGGAGGGTAAGAGTGATGATAAACAGGGAACACTTTCTTGAAGAGGGGCCATCCCCTCTGGATCCTTGGGGACACTAGGTGTCAAGTAGGTGAAGTTAGGCAGCACTCGCCGGTCAGAGGAAACCCACTTTGCAGAGACACAGAGATAGAAAAGACCAGCACATATTTAGGGCTTAGAGAGTGAGACACTGAGTGTGAGGTTGGCATGGTATAGCAGCACCAGTTGGTATTAGATCCAGAAGAGATGTTGCTAGTATGGGTCACAACAGAGGAAAATTAATCAATCTAGGGCATCTAGGAAAGGACTATTAAAAATTAGATAACATTTAAATTTTTGAAATTTTGTTTTCCACCTGTATTTTTCCATTTTATTTACTAAATTTGGGCAAATCAATATAGAAAAGAGTGGAAAATAGTTATGAAACCCATATGTTTTGCTGATACAAGCTTTGTAGAATGTAAAGTTTGCTTGCTTTAAAAAACATTCTTGGCCGGGCGTGGTGGCTCACGTCTGTAATCCCAGCACTTTGGGAGGCCAAGGTGGGCAGATCACGAGGTCGGGAGATTGAGACCATCCTGGCTAACGCGGTGAAACCCCGTCTCTACTAAAAATACAAAAAATTAGCCGGGCATGGTGGCAGGCACCTGTAGTCCCAGCTATTTGGGAGGCTGAGGCAGGAGAATGGCGTGAACCTGGGAGGTGGAGCTTGCAGTGAGCCGAGATCACACAACTGCATTCCAGCCTGGGCAACAGAGCAAGACTCTGTCTAAAAAAATAAATAAATAAAAAATAAACAGCAACAACATTCTAGTGGATCAGACTGATAGGCAATTGGGTGAGTGATCCATATGTCATGGGTTTTGGGTGCGTTTGCTAGTCAGAATTGCGGTGTGATCCCGCCTTTCTTCCATGCCTCGTTGCTCTGCTGCTGCTGCATTTTAACCCAGAAATGACGTAACTGAGAAAATTGAGAGGCATGTTTTATGAGGTTCTCTTTGTTGTAGTATTCTTCCCAAAGAAAATGTCAGGTCCTATTGATTAGAAATGGTAGTCCCTTTTAAAATATATTTTTCTTTCTCCTAGCCTGTGACCGCTGGTCAGTGCTTCCCAGACCTGATCTCCACCATGATGTCAACAGATTTGGCCATTCAGCAGTCTTACACAACAGGTAATTGGAGAAGTATTGCTCCTTTTCTTTTGTGTTTAAAATGAAAATAAAGGGCAGGGCACAGTGGCTCACGCCTGTAATTCCAACACTTTGGGAGGCCGAGGCGAGTGGGAATACGAGGTCAGGAGATCGAGACCGTCCTGGCCAACATGGTTAAACCCCATCTTTACTAAAAATACAAAAATTAGCTGGGCTTGGTAGTACGTGTCTGTAATCCCCCCTACTTGGGAGGCTGAGGCAGGAGATGACTTGAACCAGGAATCCTGAGGCAGAAGAATCGCTTGAACCAGGGAGTCAGAGGTTTCAGTGAGACGAGATCACACCACAGCACTCTAGCCTGGCAACAGGGCAAGACTACATCTCAAAAAAAAAAAAAGAAAAGAAAAAAGAAAATGAAGTAAAGTGGAATTGGACGTAACATATTATTCACAAGATTCCCTCATCCCAGTAGTTTTTTTACAGGATTATGTGGGTATAAATATTCTGATTGATGTTTAAAATATTTGATGTGGAGGTGAATTACGTTGAATGCCATGTTTGTTGATCTGGTTTTGTTAGCACGCAAGAGCACGCTTTTTGGTGTGGTCTGAGTGCCTGGGCAACAAAAGTTACGTGCATGTCCTTGTCTTATGTCCTTTGTTATCATTTGTGGTACTCAAGTTTCTAGTAGTTGTATCTGAATTGTAAGGAGTTTGGAAAAGGGGAGAGAGGGCGCTTCAGATGGGGGATAAGATAGGAGAACAGAGGTGGGGAGATTGTGAAGCTTAATGTAGATCAAGTCTGTAAGCTCTGGATAATCAGAAGTCTGCAGTTCATTGCATTGTATTGCTCAAAAATGCCTGGCCCAAACTACCAGAGCTCTTAAAAAAATCGGCCCTTGGAGAAGTCTCAGTCAAATAAGGGAGATTCAGAGTGGCCACTCTACTTGCTCCTTACAGTGTGCTTTAGAGATTTTTGAGAAGTTAAACAGCCTAATCATGTTATTAATTTTTCTCATTCAGTTTCTGCTGTTATTACTGCTGTCTGCTTTCCCTTTTAAAATTCTAAGCCATATAAATCCTAAGGATGTTTAAGTGTTAGAATGCCTGTATCATCTCAGAATTCCTTTGGCTTTTGAAATTTCTGTTGTAATGATGAAAGACGGATGAGGAAGGTAATTTAACTTAGATTAGGAAAGATGAGAGGCCAGGCACGGTGGCTCATGCCTGTAATCCCAGCACTTTGGGAGGCCAAGGAGGGCAGATCACTGGAGCCCAGGAGTTCAAGACCACCCTAGCAACAGCATGGCAAAACCCCTGTCTCTACTAAAAATACAAAAAAATTAGCCAGGCGTGGTGGCAGGCGCCTGTAGTCCCAACTACTCGGGAGGCTGAGGCAGGAGAATCACTTGAACCCAGGAGGTGGAGATTGCAGTGAGCCGAGATTATGCCACTGCATTCCAGCCTGCGTGACAGCAAGACTGTCTCAAAAAAAAAAAAAGGAAAGGTGAGAAAGTGACATATTTTGGAGATGTTGTGAAGGAATAGTTGACACAATTTAGGAACTAGCTACTAGGAAAAGGTGCTATCTTTTATAAGGTAATTATTTAGTTTTTTAGCAATGTGTATGGTTTTACTGTGAGAACATTTGACAGAGACTAAAATGGAAGGATTTCTGGCCACCTTGCTAATTTGATGTGTTATTATAAATCATAATCTGGAATTTCCTCAGTACAGAAGACCCTTAAACCTTTCTAGCAAGTGCCTCTTGAGATTTTCATCTGGAATGCAGTGGGACCATTTTGTCATTATGCCTGCGGGAGCCTGGCCTCAACTGTCTTCGTTTGTGTTCCTAGTTCTCCTAGCACAGGATTTGGCACGTAATAGACATTTGCTAAATTGCAGGTATTAGTACAGTAATAACTAGCAAACAAATGAATCTTTTATAAAACATTCTTAGGTTTTATTCAAACTCAGAGTAAGTTGAGACTTTACTATAAAATATAATTTAACCATGAGTCAAAATTGGGAATACCTTGCCTGAGTTGTAATTTTTTTTTTTAATGTGATTCCAGTGGTATGTTTGAACTCTGATATGTAAGTATCTGTGTGTTAAGATACGATTGGGTAGGTGGCAGGGGACCCTGAGGGAGGCCAGCTACTAAAAGGCCATAGTTTTGGTTTAATTTTATGAAATAATTTAATGAAAAAGGAACTTTGATTCACATCATTTCTTCATGCTTTAAGTGAGTAAACAGCATTGAGTGAGCTGTGCCTTCCTTAGTTGTCATTGAGGTTTTGAGGGAGGCAGGAAGGAGGAGGAGAGATAGCTGTGATGCACCAGGGTGGCAGGAGATGCAGCTGTGCCTCTCAGTTGCCTGCTCCATGTGTCTCTGAGGGACTCTCCCTAACTTTGCAGAGCCCCTGTGCAACCAGATGGATTCACAATTGCTGAGAACACCAACTGTACTGGGAAGAGGAGGTTGCTTATTTGGTTTAAGCAACAAATTAACTAGTTGAATCTAGCCTGCTTAATGTGGTACTGAGTAAGCCGATAGCAAGGGTAAAAGTGAAACCTGGCGGGCACGGTGGCTCAAGCTTGTAATCCCGGCACTTTGGGAGGCCGAGATGGGCGGATCATGAGGTCAGGAGATTGAGACCATCCTGGCTAACACGATGAAACCCCGTCTCTACTAAAAATACAAAAAAATTAGCCGGGCGTGGTGGCAGGCACCTGTAGTCCCAGCTTCTCGGGAATCTGAGGCAGGAGAATGGTGTGAACCCAGGAGGCGAAGCTTGCAGTGAGCCGAGATCATGCCGCGAGCCTGTTATCCCAGCAGTTTGGGAGGCCAAGGCCAGAGGATGGCTTGAGCCCAGGAGTTTGAGGCTGCAGTGAGCTGTGATGGCGCCACTGCACTCCAGCCTGGGTGACAGAGTGAGACCCTAACTCAAAAAATATATATTTCAGATTGCAATTTATTTTCATTATTCACAACTCTATAAAGTAACTATACACACTGAATTCTTGAATATTGAATTATTTCTGCTAGGGAAATACAGGGTTATGTTTCTGTAAGCCTCTGATGACGACATTTTCATCAACCAGTCAGCATACGTAACTTTCTTTTTTGTGTGTTTCTATTTAAAAACATCTTATTTAATATATATTCTTGATTTATTAACATTGAGCTCACAGCCAACAGCACTTTAACTCATGCCTGAACAAAGCTTATGTAACACATGTACTTTCTCAGTAAGGCTCATCACAGCCTTTTTACACTTAGGAACACTAGACAGCACTTCAGCACTGCATAGGGGCCCATTTTCAACAGTGAAAGCACTAACACAAGGTACAAAAATACATAAAATATGGCACTAGATAGATCATGGAAGGGACACTTGTTTGTAGTGTGAGAGTTGAAACAAGAAGGGAGAGCATCTCCTTGTTTGACCTTAGCCGGGACTATGCATGTGTGTCAAGTCCAATTTTTTGCCATTCTTTGCACACACATGCTGGTAAATGACCGTGAAACTACTGCAAGTATTGATTTTGGAGTTAGAAATAAATTTTGTAAGTAGGTGAATTTGCAAATATGGAATCTACAATCTGCAGATAATGGTCATGCATCGCTGAATGTTAGGGATACGTTCTGAGAAATGCATCCGTAGGCAATTTCATCATTGTGCCAACATCACAGAGTGTACTTACATAAACCTAGGCTACACATCTAGGCTATATGGTATGGCTTGTTGCTCCTAGCTACAAGCCTGTGCAGCATGTTACTATACTGAATACTGTAGGTCATTGTAATGCAGTGGTAAGTATTTGTGTGTCCAAGCATATCTAAATGTAGAGAAGTACAGTAAAAATGCAATATGAAAGATAAAAAAATGTACACCTGTACAGGCCACTTACCATGGCCTGTAAGGGAGGGAGCATGCAGGACTGGAAGTTGTTCTGGGGAGGTCCGTGAGTGAGTGGACTCAACACTACTGTATACTTTGTAAACACTGTACACTTAGACTACACTAAATTTATTTAAAAATTGTTTTCTTCAATAATAAATTAACCTTAGCTTACTAGATGACAGCCATTGTACATGCCATCCATCATTGATGGAAACACCATTATCCAGCACCACGTGACTATAATGAGGATTGGCTGTCTTTTAAAGATGAAGACTTAATTTTAAAAACACAGCCCCTATACAGTTATCACACTTTTAAAGTTAATTCTTTAAGCCAGGGGTGGTGGCTCACGCCTGTAATCCCAGCACTTCGGGAGGCCAAGGCAGGAGGATTGCTTGAGTCCAGGAGTTCAACACCTGCCTGGGCAGCACAGCAAGACCTCATTTCTACTAGAAATACAAAAATTAGCTGGGCATGGTGGTGCGCGCCTGCCTGTTGTCCCAACTACTCAGGAGGTTGAGGTGGGAGGATTACTTGAGCCCACGAATTTGAGGTCGCACTGAGCTATGATGGTGCCATTGCACTCCAGCCTGGGTAACAGAGCAAGACTCCAACTCGAAAAAAAAAAAGAAAAAAGTTGTTCTTTAATATCTCTCAGTGTCCATTCAGTGTTTACATCTCCTAATTGTCTCAATTTTTTTTTAAGTTTAGTTCATTCAACTCAGAATCCAGATGAGATCCATATGTTACAATTGGTTAAAATGTCTCTGTAGTTTCTCTTAATCTGTAGGGACCCCATCCATCATTGTCCCCCTTACTTGTTAAAGAGACTGGGTTGTTTGTCCTGTAGAGTTTCCCATAGTCCAGATTTTGATTGTTGTATTCTGGGCTTTCATATAACATATTGTTCTCTCTCCTAAAATTGCTGCAAATTAACTTGATCAGATTCTCTTCAGTATTTTGGCAAGATCACTTCATAGGTTTCTTTCCCTTTGTTTACCAATTTTCAAAATAATGTACTGATTTCTTAGCATTGTCCAAAGATGACAAATTAGGTTTGTTTTTTTTTTTTTTCAGGGATGAGAGATGTGTATCATTATGAACTCATGGATTTAAAAATATTTCATGTGTTTTAATCTATTGTAGTTTGTGTTTTTATTAAATTTCAAACATTTTCTATCTTTAGCCGATGAGGGCATCTTTACATTAGCTTTTGAGTTTATCTGATACTACCCTAGTCTTCTTTTCTTTCCAGTATAACAAGATCTGCTGGACTCATTGTGAACATTTCTTCATCCAGACATGAAATTAGGTTTTTCTCTAAAAAGTTCTAGTATTTAAGGGGTGACAGGAGGGAGAAAGAACGGTTTTTAGATACGCGCAATCTAAGCACTAGTTGTATTCATTGCTACTGGGTTGGCTATTGTTTCTAGGTTTTTTAAAAAGGCAGGTTAAAGAGAAACTGTAGTGTCCTTTTTTAAAAGGAAAATGAATTATGTCTGCATGTTTGTGTGTTTGACCTTCTTGTTCCCTCAGTAGATAAATGGCTACATTGTTTAAATACTTTTCTCTGCATTCCATTTTCCCCCCACATAACAGTATGTACTGGAGCTCACTCCATAGAAGTATGTAGAAATTTTCCTCATTCCTTTTACATCTGCCTAATATTTCATTATGTGGATGCATTATAGTTTGTCACATCCCCAATTGATGGACATTTGGGGCTATTTGAGTCTTTTGCTATTATCATTAACCCATTTATGCCTGGTGTTCCATTATTGGAAAGCTAAGCTTGTGGGAGTTATTTATATCCTACTGCTCAAGGTCATCCCCAAGGTCTGATTTTTCACAAAAAAAATGTGCCCTCTGGCATAAGTGGTTAGTGCTGTACTGAATAGCCTCATGTACTTCTTCTTGTATTTTTACTGTTCTGTCTTTGTGATAGACTTCTAGAAATGTGATTTCAGATGCATTTGTTAGAAGTAAATGCAAAGTTTTGTTAGAGCTTGCCAAATCTCTCTGTACTGCACCATTTTACATGCCCAGCAGTAGTGTGTGAGAGTGACTGTTGCCCCATAGTCTCACCAATCCATATATTGTCAATTGTTTGTGCTGTTTTTGTTTTGCTAGTCTTACAGGTGAGAAATGCTACCTCAGTATAGTTTTAATTTGCATTTTTCTTGCACTGAAATTAGAGTATCTCCTCATATGTTTAAGGTCATTTGCATTTTTTCTCTGCAAACTGGCTGAAGCCCCCCTCTATGTTAGGGATAGTCCTTTTCCTATAACATAACTTGTAAATCTTTTTTTCATAGCATATCATTTGTTATTTTACTTTGCTTATAGCATTATTTCCATGTAAAACGTCTTTTTAATTCATATAACCAGATTTTCAATCTTTTTTTCCCCTACCTTCTGGATTTTAAGTCTTTTTTTTTTTTTTTCCACTCTCAGGTTATAGAGAAATACACCCATTATTCTAGTACTTGTGTGTTTTGTTTTTTTCAGAAGGTGTGGAATTTATCCTGGAATATAGAGAAATAGATTCAATTTTATTTTTTTCCATATGTTTAGTTATCTTGATACCATTTACTAAAAAGACCACCTTTTCCCACTAATGTAAGATGCCGCTTTTACTGTCTACTAAATGTACATGTGTGCTTTTATCTGTTTATGATTGGGCTCATATCCATGTACCAGTACACAACTTTAATTGTACCAGTATACAACTTTAATTACAGAGGCTTTTACCTGTGCTTTAAATTTGTACATTTTTATTTTTAATATTTAAAAAATGAAGATATAGAATTGCTATTTAGTGTTAAAAGATGTGAGCATATCCTGACACTGAAATTTTCCAGTGACTCATGGTTAAAAGTCACCAGGCTATCATGAGAACTTTTTAATACAGTAGCTATGATGAGGAGGCAGCTTATTGGAACTATTCTGGGTGGTTATAGGCCAGGATGAAAGGATGAATTTGGAAAGGAAGGAAACAAGAATATTTTTTAAGACCTTGAAAAATAGTTTCTTAGAAGACTTATGATATGTAAGATTTGTTTGAAGATTGTCTGTAAAAAGTGTATCATGGTAGCTGGATGTGGTAGCTGGATGTGCCTGTAGTCCCAGCTACTCAGGAGGCTGAGGCGAGAGGATCTCTTGAGCCCAGGAGTTTGAGACCAGCCTAGGCAACAGAGTAAGACCTGTCTCCAAAAAAAAAAAAAAGTATAGCATGCAATTGTTATCTAAGTCTCTGGTAAATTTATTCTCTCCCTTTTTCCTCTTAGCACCATGTATGTGTTCGGTGGTTTCAATAGTCTCCTTCTCAGTGACATCCTGGTATTCACCTCGGAACAGTGTGATGGGCATCGGAGTGAAGCCGCTTGTTTAGCAGCAGGACCTGGTATCCGGTGTGTGTGGGACACAGGGTCATCTCAGTGTATCTCGTGGGCGCTGGCAACTGATGAACAAGAAGAAAAGTTGAAATCAGAATGTTTTTCCAAAAGAAGTATGTTTTTTTTTCCCTGCTTAGATTTTAATGAATTTGAGACCTCATTTTATCTGAATTGTGAAGGAACTTAGCATATGTATACTTTTTATGTTCACCTTATTATCCAAGATTATTCAGTAATAACTTGTAGAAAGTGTTTTTGGATATTTGAAAATTGGTTTGTAAACATCTCGAATGGGGACATGCCATGTGGCTCGTAGAGGCTGTCTGCGGGTGATGGAGACATAACCTTCTTGGCATTGCGTAGACTTTGCATACTGACCCTAGATCCTGGCTGTGGTTGCTCTGAGGCAGTGCCATCCAGTAGAACTTTATTTTTGATGACGGAAATGTTCTGTGTCTGGACTGTCCCGATATGGTAGCCACTAGCCACGTGGGCTATCAAATACTTGAAATGTTAATTTAATTTTAATTTAAAATACATTTGTGGTTACTGGCTACCATATTGGATGCAGATCTAACATTAAGGATGAAATTAGGAGAGTCAGCCCAGAAAAGCCATGTTGAAGTAAATTATTTTGGTGGAGAGAGGGAGAGCTGCTGTCCTTGCAAAGTGTTTTTGTCTAGCTTCTCTAGTTGGATACAACAGTGATATCAAGACAGACAGTTACTGAGGATGGGCAATGATCCCTGCTTCTAGAACCTCCCCTCATGTTTTCCAAGCTGTTTTCTTCCTTCTACCTGCTTTGCTGCTTGTCCTGTATTGCTGTGACATAGAGCACAATGCAGTACAGTGAAGCGATATATTTAAAAATTCTTTTTTATTTTATTTTTATTTATTTATTTTTTGAGACAGAGTCTCTGTCGCTCAGGCTGGAGTACAGCAGCACGATCTCAGCTCACTACAACCTCCACCTCCCAGGTTCAAGTGATTCTCATGCCTCAGCCTGTAATACTCAAGTAGCTGGGATTACAGTCACCTGCCACCATGCCCGGCTAGTTTTTGTATTTTTAGTAGAGACAGGGTTTTACCATGTTGGCCAGGCTGGTCTGGAACTCCTGACCTCAAGTGATCTGCCCCGCTCAGCCTCCCAAAGTGTTGGGATTACAGGCATGAGCTACTGTGCATGGCCAGAAAGTTCTTTAAAAGGAAGAATGTTGTCTCTACAAGATATTTATTTACATCAATTAAAGTATGTTGGCTGAATTTCTTACTAGTAGGATTGGTGTTGCAGTTAACTTGAGAGTTATGATGGATAGAAGCAGCTTTCATTCCTGGAATGCTGCTCCAAGTTAAACTTTCACGAACATAAATTCTCAGTAAGAACACCCTGGGCGGGCCACAGGGGCTCATGCCTGTAATCCCAGCACTTTGGGAGGCTGAGGCACAGGGATTGCTTGAGCCCAGGAGTTCAAGACTAGCCTGGGCAACATAGTGAGACCCTGTCTCTACCAAAACCACAAAAATTAGCCAGATGTGGGCGTGGTGGTGCACGCCTGTAGTCCCAGCTACTAGGATGGCTGAGGCGAGAACGCTTGAGCCCAGGATGTTGAGGCTGCAGTGAGGCATGATTATGCCACTGCACTCCAGCCTGGGTGACAGAATGAGATTCTGTCTCAAAAAACAAAAAACAAAAAACAGGCCACCCAGGCAACTCACCCAGGTTCATTGGTGGGCTGGCGGGTGCTGGAGAACCAAGATTACCAGAACTTAGCAGGGTTAGTTCGTCTCTTGAAAGGGATAAAATCAGTGAAATAGTTCATTTTTAAACGAAATTTTAAAAGTTCAAATTACATGTGCATGTTTATAGGAAATAGTGTTGAATTACCTTAGGTGTTCATATCAACCTATTTGCTGTCATCTTATCTGAGACTTCAGTTCCCTGTTTCAGGCCACTTTCTGGGTGATCCCAATCCTTGGGATAATGACCAGGACAGCAAGAGCAGCCTAAGGAGCTGACTGCTGGGGTCTTTGTGAGGGTGGAACCTGCTTTTCTTGTTTGTGAATTCCCCCATGTGCGGAGTTTTTGAGATTCCGTCTCAAAAAATAAATAAATAAAAACAAAATAAAAAGAACTTTTTAATATATCGCTTCACTGTACTGCATTGTACACGAGATGGTTGAACAGATGAGACAACATGGTTGTGCAGCTTCTCTTTTCTAGAGTCAACAGGAGATGCAGCAGGTCTGTAGTAGCCCAGAAGTTCTCAAACTTGCACTCTTGAATTTACATGTACGTACAAAATGCAGCTGAGCCTAATGCCTCCTGCACAGTTCTGTGGTGCTGCCTACTTCATGTGCCCAAATTAGCCTTGCATTTATAACTAGGAGGAATGACTTGATCTCCTGCAATATTTTGGCTCCTGGGCTTCTTTGATGTTCGTTCTGTTACTAGTTGATTTTTTTTTCTTGGAAAGAAAAGTATTCAAAGAGCCAGAATTTACTTTCATTATATCTTATAGTAGTTAAATTAACCTATCCTTGTTTTCACTTTCTGTGTACTTCTTTCTTTGGGGTACAAAGCAGTGTTTCTTTAGATTGTCTATCTCTAAATATTATTTTAACCAGAACATACCAAATATATTTTCCTGCCAGTTTCATTCTTCATTTTACTTCTTAATCATTGTTACGATTTTTTTTAACTTCAGTCTCAGATTGTGCTCAACTGAAGTTGTCCCAGTTGATGAGATTTTCTTTTCTTTGTAGCTCTTGACCATGACAGATGTGACCAGCACACGGATTGTTACAGCTGCACAGCCAACACCAATGACTGCCACTGGTGCAATGACCATTGTGTGCCCAGGAACCACAGCTGCACGGAAGGCCAGGTCAGAGGCTGTTTCTCAAAGATTTCGGAAAAATCCTAATTTGTCATAGGTTTAGCTTTTCTAGTGTATATGATATAAATAATGGCCCAGAGTTACTTTTCAAATGGGTTTCTATTTGGATTTTATTATCCCTGAGGTTTTCCTTCAGGAAGAGATGTTCTTTATATTCCAAGGGTCCTACTAGCCCCGGGAATTTGTTGTGTTTTAGAAGAAGGTAGGACTGTTGTCCGTGGGCATGGCCGTGACTAAGCACTGGATCCTTAGTTTGAGGCATCTAATAGTGACCTCACTTTACCAGTGCCAGGTTTTGATAGCAAGTTAGGATTTGAGACTGAGAGTGAGTCAGGTGTATAGTGGCCCATATTGAACTGTGGAAATGACAGACTTTGCAAAATCTCCTTGTTTTATATCTTGGTTTGGCATAATCTCACTGCTCATCATATATAGATTTTTAAATTTAAGTTATAAGATGACTCAGGCTTTTATAGTTTTTGACAGCTTATAAGACTTTTTTTTTTTGGTCAGTCTCATGCAGTTCATAAAATAGAAAACTTTCAGACTTTTGAAGTGAGCATTTGAAAAGCAGCAAGTTCAACATTCCCATTTTACAGATGAGCAGGTTGAGGCATGGTGTTTAAAAGAGTGGGCTGCTTCCTTGCCAGTTAAAAGCATGTCCTTGAGTAGAACATTACATTGTAGTGTTCCCACTGCAGAGCTACTGCAACTTTGTCTGTCTATCTATCTATCTATCTATCTATCTGTTTATCTATCTATTTATTTGCAGTTTGCTTCCTCAATTAGATTTTATTGTCTATAGTGTCCTGTTGGTCCTCACCATAAGTTCTCTCTGTGGATACAGGAGAAAAGCTTTTGTCCACTGTGTTCTAGATCTCCATTTTTAGGTATGAGAATTGCCCCAAGGATAACCCCATGTACTACTGTAACAAGAAGACCAGCTGCAGGAGCTGTGCCCTGGACCAGAATTGCCAGTGGGAGCCCCGGAATCAGGAGTGCATTGCCCTGCCCGGTAGGCCTTGCAGGGTCATCTTGGTGTGTGTGGGTCCAAGACTTCACCCCATTTCACCCAACACTGTGCAGCCTAGCTTGAACCTAGCAGAGGGGAAAAGCTAATTCTGTCCATTCATCCCCCACACCAGTATTATGAGGTATTTTGTTTTTAACTAAAATACAGTTCTTAAGTATTTCCTCCTACTGTCCTTTGAAATAAAGTGAAATGTCCTTCACTGCTCTGGAGAATTGAGTAACAGCTTGGTTCTGTATCACTGAGCCTGCTCCTTGTCTCTTTCCAATCCACCTTCAATAACCTGGGACTAGAACACGACGTCTCAGCAGCCAGTCTGCTGAGCACTTTATGGAGAGTACTTCTTGTTAACCACTGGGATTTATTTGTCAGCACCTGCTAATGGGCCTTCTCTGAGAAGGAGAGGATGGATATTTCTGTCAGCAGCACCTTTATGGGTGATCTCCAGCCCTGAAAACCTCAATATATGCTACTTCTGAGGTTCAGGTTGATGAATTCAGGGCCTGAGACCAGCCAGCCATGATTCAACCACTGTGATATATTTGTTCAACCAGGATGGTCCAGGAAGGGGAACTTCCTTGGCTCTGCACAACATCTGAGCTTGTTCAGGGAAGTTGGTTTGGACCAGGCCCTTTTTGAATGTCCCTTGGAAATTTTTGATTCAGCTTGCAGAGTAGGATTCTTTTCTTTATCTCAGTGTGTCCCAAATTTTAAGGTACAGCAAAAGACCTGGGAATTTTGTGAAAGGCATGTTCTGGTGCAAATGTGGGGTGGGACCTGGAGTGTGCATTTTATCTGATCGACTGCTACACTGTGAGGAGCAAGTCTTTGTCTGTTCTTAAATGATGTCTTTCCCATGGTACCTTTTATCTCAGTGACTGTTACTGTTAATGAACATTGTTGATGTCTCCAGAGTACTTTGGTTCTGGTGAAGTTACTTTGTTCTTTCATTGTCTTCCAAGAAGCATTCGTAGCTTCTGTGCAGTACCTTGTGTGGGTTCAGGATGATCACAGGTAGCAGATTACAAGCTTGCCTTGTATGCTATAGCCATATCACTTGGGTTGTTTCCCAAGAAGGACCTTCTCATCTTGCTTTTGGGATGCTGTGTATACTTGATTGTACCTTCCACCTGATAATATGAAAATATAGTGCAGCTTTTGGAGACTATAGATTTGTTAATTCCTTGATTCATTTCCATTCTTGCAGTTTTTACCCCAGCCATCCAATATGCATATTCATTTGTCTGCTCTTCACTTAGGATTTTAGTTTTCTTTCTAATTGTTCTTCAGAAGGAAGTGTACCAATCTAATATTGGCACCAAACTGGTGTTTTCCTCTAAGACATAGGAGAAGTGACCTCAGAATATGCTTTTTAGGATCTGGGAGATATCACTAGTAAACATTTTTAAATTATTGTATTCTGCATTTGGCCCTTAATAATGTGTCAGAGGCTCCCGCATCCTAATGGCCTAGAATTTAAATTAGAAACCCATTTCGCTATTCAGTAATTTGAACTAATAATATAGTAGTTTTGTCTGATTTCTAAAACTCTTTTTTTTCTCTTTTCCCCTTAATGAAAGAAAATATCTGTGGCATTGGCTGGCATTTGGTTGGAAACTCATGTTTGAAAATTACTACTGCCAAGGAGAATTATGACAATGCTAAATTGTTCTGTAGGAACCACAATGCCGTTTTGGCTTCTCTTACAACCCAGAAGAAGGTAGAATTTGTCCTTAAGCAGCTGCGAATAATGCAGTCATCTCAGAGCATGGTGAGTTAAAATCCTCAAAACTTAAGTTTCTGGTATCCACCTTTCTATCAAGGCCATGACTGCAGCTTGCATGTGGAAGGCTGTGGATATGTGTGATGTGCTTGGCAAAAGGGGGAGTGCTGGTAAACGCAGCCTGAGGGACTGTGGGTTTGTGCTGTCAGAGTCACTTCCTCATATGCCTTGTTTATCTTAAAATTTTTAATACTTTGTATATATAAGATCTATGAATAATTATGTAGGGGATGAATTGCAACATGTGTATGTGTACATACTCTGGTGACATCAGTAGGTGATTTCATATCTGTTTTACCTCTGGATTCTGCTAGGGGAGAAGGAGATTCTCAGTCACTGATAATTAGCTAGGTTGGATTAAATCACCTGAGTTCCTTGAAGTTAAGGTATTATAATAGTGCATAATACTGTATAATTACCATTAAGAAATGTACATCTCGGCTGGACGCGGTGGTTTACTCCTGTAATCCCAGCACTTTGGGAGGCTGAGACGGGTGGATCACCTGAGGTCAGGAGTTCGAGACCAGCCTGACCAATATGGTAAAACTCCATCTCTAGTAAAAATACAAAAATCAGCCAGGCATGGTGGCGTGTGCCTGTGGTCCCACCTACTCAGGAGGCCGAGGCAGGAGAATTGCTTGAACCCAGGAGGTGGAGGTTGCAGTGAGCCAAGATCGCGCCACTGCACTCCAGCCTGGGCGACAGAGCGATACTCCATCTCAAAACAAAAAAACAAAACAAAACAAAAGAAATGTACATCTGCTTGGGTCTTTCACAGCCCAACCATCTCAAAAGAAGAGAGTACCTTCTTGTCAAGAGTTTCTAAGCCCAGAAAGGCTCAGTTCTCTGCCTGTCCACCCAGTGCTCTCAGGGGGCTTATAGTCAATATTGCATGATCACATTTTGTCATTTTTAGTCCAGAGTCATAAATTGTGATGCTACCCTCAGTTAAGTAGACTCATAAAACAAAGTTCTTTCAGCAGTTTCAGCTGTGGTACAGAAACATTTAGTGGAAATGTTCTTATCAAGCAGGGAGGAGTTGAGGGCAACGCTTCTTTGGATACAGCCTTCTTCATGTGAAGGTATGGAAATGTGGCCTGGGTCTTGGCTGCATGTGGCCTCTGTGTACCACCTATAGGGCCATTCTGAGACTGGTGGGAGGTGCCCTGTATTTACTTTTCTCCAATTAGTCCCTTTTTTCAGTGCAACTTAGATAGGGTACAGACACTCAAACATTGGCGACATATTCTTAGTGTGTTTACCTCAGGCTACTGTGACCACATTTGGCATTTCATAATATTTTGATAGCTTTTTCAGATTTCAGAATCTCCATTGGCAACTGTCTCTGTTGTTTCTCTTCCCATGTCCAAATGTGGGTCTCTTCCAGCATTCCATCTTTGGCTGGTAGCTGACCTTTCCCATAGTCATTCGTTCCCTCAGAAAATGGATGGCTCCCAGCTTTGTTGATTACCCTGGCATCTCTAACAATGACTCTCAAGTCCACAGAAGTTAAAAGGGTTCAACTAGGTGGCCACAGATATACTTCTGGTACCCTTTCTCTCTTCCTTAGGTTTTCTAACTCTAAACGTTTCTAGGTATTCTAATCTGCTGTGGCCATGTTTATGAACAGAAATTCACAGTCTTAATGATAAGACTGACAGATGAGAGACAACTGAAGTGTAATGACCTTCCACAGCTATACCTCTAGATGTGGCCCAGTTGGTAGAGCCCAGATTTTTATGGAAAAACAAGAAAGGGCACCCAGCCTAGCCTTTAGGACAGAGACTGGCTGGTAGAAAGCTGGAAGGAGGTGACCCCTGAAGGTGAAAAGGAGTGAATTAGGATGTCGAAGAGGGAAGGGCTTCCTGTGTATTAATTAGTACCCCCATGTGTGAGATGTAGAGGGAGATGATTAAGGGAATGGCTCTTTGAGTGAGCTGCAGGTAAGTTTGCATGGTTGACTGCAGGCTGGATGGGAGGGGATTTTTATAGTTGAGCTTCAAGAAGGAACCAAGGCCAGACCCTGCGAGGCTGTGGCTACTATAGTAATGGATCTGAGTTTTATCATGAAGGCAAAGAAATTCTTGAAGGGCCTTTAAAAAGTATTTTTAACTTTCTTTCTTTCTTTTGGATCTATTTATTTTTTAGGTCTTTTAGTAGGCATGTGTATTTTTTCCTTTCAAAAATGGAAATAGGCCGGGTATGGTGGCTTATGCCTGTAATCCCAGCACTTTGGGAGGCCAGTGAGGGAGAATTGCTTGAGCCCAGAAGTTCAAGACTAGCCTGAGCAACATAGGGAGGCCCCATCTCTACAAAAAGTTTTTTTAAAAAAATTAGCCTGGCATGGTGGCGGCACATACTTGTAGTTCCAGCTACTTGGGAGGCTGAGGCAAGAGGGTTGCTTGAGCCCAGGGATTTGAGGCTGCAGTGAGCCATGATCATGTCACTGCACTCCAGCATGGGCAACAGAGCGAGACCCTGTCTCAAAGAAAACAAAGGGAGGGAAATACAGTATATCTTTTGTTTTATAACTACCAAAATTAGGAATACTTACCATTTCTTGGCTAAACTTTTTATTTTGATTTTTAAAACTTTTTAAAAATTGCAATGAGAAGGAAATTTCAGGAGAGCAGAAGACAGATTATCCCAGGTGTCACTGTCCTGTTATTCCCTATAAAATCCAGTGCCAGGATGGATGAATGGATAAAGCAAATGTGGTGTAAGTTGAATATCCCTTATCTAAAATGCTTTGGACGAGGAACATTTCGAATTTTAGAATATTTGCATTATACTAACCAGTTCAGCATCCCTAATCTGGAGATCCAAAATGCTCTAGTGAACATTTTCCTTCAGCATCATGTTGGCACTCAAAAAGTTTTAGATTTTGGAGTGTTTTGGATTTCAGTTTAGGGATACTCAACTTGTGTTTGGGGATAGCCATCTCTTCATATAGGTATTTCAGAACTTAAATACTGCTTTGCTATAATTTCTGTGAATTTTACGATATATTGTCTTCTCTGAGCTACATTTTTATCCTTTATAAAATGGCCATGTTGAAGTGATGATCTGTCCTAATCTACCATGGCTGAGTCAAGGGATAGAGAGGTTTTCCTATGTCTATGGGGTATACTTAACTTGGTGGTTTTTATCTAGAAGCTTGTTTTGGTCAAGATGTTGGTTATATTCAGGCCAGGCATGGTGGCTCATGCCTGTAATCTCAACACTTCGGGGGGCCGAGGTGGGAGGATCGCTTGAGCTCAGGAGTTTGAAACCAGCCAGGGCAACATGGCAAGACTCCATCTCCAAAATTTAAAAAAAAAAAAAAAAATGTTAGTTGTATTCATACTTGTATCTCTTTTGCCTTTAGTCCAAGCTCACTTTAACCCCATGGGTCGGCCTTCGGAAGATCAATGTGTCCTACTGGTGCTGGGAAGATATGTCCCCATTTACAAATAGTTTACTACAGTGGATGCCATCTGAGCCCAGTGATGCTGGATTCTGTGGAATTTTATCAGAACCCAGTACTCGGGGACTGAAGGCTGCAACCTGCATCAACCCACTCAATGGTAGCGTCTGTGAAAGGCCTGGTAAGTTCATGGGTGAATTAGGTGGTATTCAGAGTTTAATGTGAGAGAAACCATAGGAGGCATAGTTAATTGCTGAGATGTGTGAAGTAGTGATGAAAACAGATGAAGTATTGATTTCAAGCATGCAAAGCAGAGTATAACCCAGATTTCAGAAGCAGAAGGAAATATTCTGGGACCCTGAATGGTTTTAATTATAAAGAAAACAAAAAATAACTAACTATTCAAAGTAATAATAACCTACTCAAAGAAACTGATATTCTAATTAACAATGAGATTGATAGGTTTATTGACCAGAAAAAGTATTGAGAATTGCTCTGAAAGGCAAATATACTGGTGTTGGCAGAGAAATGCAGTGGAAGAACAAACAAAGAAGGGAAATAAAAACAAGGAAAAGATTAGTAAAGCAAGTCACTGCAGGAACAGTGTTCAGAAAGGTAGTGTCAACAGGGAGAAAAGTGATGAGAGCAGTTCTGTAACCGAGGACAGAGGCAACCCAGAACTGCGCGAGAGCTGTGGGAGAGTACTGAGCCAACAGACACTCAGAGTTGCTTCCCAGCTTTCAGTCTCTCTGGGCTACATTTCGGCTAACTAAAGGCAGGCCCAGGGGTAGCTGCTGTGGCATGAAGACAACCCAAAACGAGCCTCCTCCTCCTGCAGAGGAACTCACAAGCAGTCGGTGGAACTGTGGGTTATTTTGGGAGGCTGGCCTCCATTTGCATTGTGTCCAGTTTTGGGAAAATAATTTGTGAGGAATTACAGAGGTGTAGAAGAGAATTCATAGCATTGTAGAAGTCACCTTAAAATATGATTTTTAAACTTTTCTAGGGGAGCTGCCAAGCAGCCTTTCAGAATTCTGAATCCTTTGGTGAATTTAATGAGTGCCGTGGTCCTTCTTCCCTCCAAAATTGCAAACATGAGATTTTACATACTCAAGTGGGTTGTAAAACCCTAAAGTTCATCCTGGGTCCCCAAACTCTAAGGGGCTTACAGCCCTACTTTTATGGAAAGATTCACTGTTTCCTCATCTTTGTCCTTGATGCTCTTTGAAAATAAAATGTATTTTTTCCACAAGTATGTAAATACACTTGACTAAACAGCACTTGATGACTTTTATTGTTTTCTGTTTTCTCTCATTTAATTGATTGCATGGCACATTAATGGGTCATCACCCACATTTGAAAAGTCTTGACCGGGCACAGTGGCTCACGCCTATAATCCCAGCACTTTGGGAGGCCAAGGCGGGTGGATCACGAGGTCAGGATATTGAGACCATCCTAGCTAATATGGTGAAATCCCATTTCTACTAAAAATACAAAAAATTAGCCGGACGTGATGGCATGCCCCTGCAGTCCCAGCTACTCGGGAGGCCGAGGCAGGAGAATCACTTGAACTGAGGAGGTGGAGGTTGCAGTGAGCCAAGATTATGCCACTGCACTCTAGCCTGGAGACACAGTGAGACTCTGTCTCAAAAAAACAAAAAAAAAAAAAAAAAAGAAAGAAAAGTCTTTAACCTTAGCAAACATGGTGGGGGCTCTAAGTGTCTCTCTTGGGTTTCATTCCCAGCAAACCACAGTGCCAAGCAGTGCCGGACACCATGTGCCTTGAGGACAGCATGTGGAGAGTGCACCAGTGGCAGCTCTGAGTGCATGTGGTGCAGCAACATGAAGCAGTGTGTGGACTCCAATGCCTACGTGGCCTCTTTCCCTTTTGGCCAGTGTATGGAGTGGTATACAATGAGCACCTGTCCCCGTAAGTGAAAAAGGGAGCCCTAGGCACTTATGCATGCCCTCTGTATAGGCAACAACTCAGACATGGGGCTGTGCTCTCAGCCTCTTAACATTTTAGAAACAAGACTGGACATGACCTCTGCTCAAACCTGACCAGAGACTACCATCGAGACATTGCTGCCTGATGACAACCTTCATACAGAATCAGGCACATTGACAGTAAATAAATGTAGGACGGATCACAGAGTACAGAAATAACTTGTCCATCCTCAATGGCATATTGCGCAATCCATGTAATAGCTCCATATCTGAATGTCCTAATTTGTAAAGTAAATGCTTTCCAATAGATAACCTCTAAGGCCCCTTTTACCTTCAATATCCTGGAATTGAGAAAGGAGGGAAGGGTCATCTCTGTTATGTATTGGGCAAAATACTGGGTTCTTTACATTCGTTATCTCTTTTAAATAATCAAGACAGAATAGTATTTTTGACTCATACCAGTTGAATAGTCTGTTAAAAATGTAATTTAAATACAGTGAATTCAGATCTACCTGAGATAGTCAATTGCAACTTTTTTTTTTTTAATAGCTGAAAATTGTTCAGGCTACTGTACCTGTAGTCATTGCTTGGAGCAACCAGGCTGTGGCTGGTGTACTGATCCCAGCAATACTGGCAAAGGGAAATGCATAGAGGGTTCCTATAAAGGACCAGTGAAGATGCCTTCGCAGGCCCCTACAGGAAATTTCTATCCACAGCCCCTGCTCAATTCTAGCATGTGTCTGGAGGACAGCAGATACAACTGGTCTTTCATTCACTGTCCAGGTAAGATGCTTTGCATATCCAAATTCAAGTGTTTCATTACCGATTTATGAAGAATAAAACCTTGGAAGCTACGTTGTGTGTATGTAACTCCCTCCCCTCAGCCCCTTCCTTCTTCCTCATGATTGGTACAAGAAGGAATAGACGAGAAGGTGATCCAAGGCCTGACCTGGACCTGCTGGGAGTGGTGGTGGGTTTCTAAGAAACCAATTCTAAGAAATTGACCTTTGATTCAGACTTGAAGTGACCACTCAGCAATGTGTCTGTCTGCTTCTAGAACAACTGGGAGAGGCTGGGCTGGTGCAAAGACTGCTCAGAGATTAGCGGTCAAGAACTTCTCTAAGAGCCTGTCAGACAGTGCTGTTGACAACAGGGCTCTTTGTGAGGACTTTATAAGGGGAAGTCCACTGTAAACAAAGGTAAAAGGCCAGAGACAGACTGGGAGAAAATACCTGCACTGTATGTAACAACTGATGATCATCCAAAATATATAAACTCCCACCCTCCAGAGAAAAAATAAAAAGCTAAATGTGAACCCAACCGAAAAAGTGGTTATTGGAGATAAAGAAACCATTATCAGAAAAAGAAATAGAAGAGGAAAATGTAAACTAACACCAGGAACCAATTTTTTGTCTACTAAACTGGATCAAATTTTCCATGTTCCCTTTTTTCCATACTAAGATTTGGGGGATCTGCAATTCTATTTTTAATCTACTAGGAGTTAACTTTTTAATGAAATATTTAAATCTCTGCTTTTTCATTAATATCAAGAATGTATCTAGTAAAATGACAACCCAGAGAATGGGAGAAAATATTTGCAAATTATGTATCTAATAAGAATCTAATGTCCAAAACACATAACTCTTAAAACTCAACAATAGAAAGACAATCCAATTAAGAAATGGGTAAAGGATTTAAATAGACATATGTCCAGAGAAGAAATACAAATGGCCAATAAGCATACGAAAAGATACTCAGTATCATTCATCATTAGAGAAATGCAAGTCAAAGCCACAATTAGATACCACTTTACACCTGCTGAGATGGCTATAATCAATAAATCAGTTAGTAACAAGTATTGGCAAGGATATGTAGAAATTGGAACTCCCATGCAGGTTGGCAGGTCCTCAGAAAGTTAAATATAGAGTTATCATATGGCCCAGCAGTTTTACTCCTAGGTACATACCCAAGAAAATTGAAAACATATGTTACCCAAAAACTTGTATATAAATGCTCATGCTTATAGCATCATTCTCATAGCCTCATGCTCATAGCAACATTATTCATAATAAGCAAAAGTGAAAACAAGCCAAATAGCTGGCGAATGGATGAACAAAGTGTTGTATGTTCATACAGTGTAATATTATTTGGCAATAAAAAGGAATGAAGTACAGACATATTTTCTGATGTGGATTACCTTAAAAAAGCATGCTGTGTAAAAGAAGCCAGGTGTAAAAGATGATGCATTGCATGATGCCATTTATATGAAATGCCCAAAGACAGTAGATGTTTAGTGGTTTCCTAAGACTGGGCATGGAAATGAAGAATAATAGGCATGAAGTTTTCTGGAGTAGCTGCAGCATTTTATGCTCTCACCAGCATCATATGAAGGTTCATATTTTTCCACGTGCTTGCCAATACTTGTTACTGACCATCTTTTTAACTAAAACTGTTCTAGTGGATGAGAAATGGCATCTCACTGTTGTTTGGATTTGTATTTTCCTGATGACTAATGAAATTGAACATCAACTTCATTAGTTAGCCTTTTGTATATCTTCTTTAGAGAAATATATATTCAAATTCTTTGCCCATTTTTCAGTTATGTTGTCTTTTTTATTATTGAATTGTAAGAGTTCTTTATGAATTCTGAAGTCCCTATTGGATATATTATTTGCAAATACTTTCTCCCATTATATGGGTTTCTTTTCACTTTCTTAATATGCCTTTTGAAATCAGAAGTTTTCAGTTTTGATTAAGTTCCATGTATCAATATTTTATTTTATCCCATGTGCTTTTTGGTATTGTATCTAGAAAATCAGTGCCCAGAGCAAATCACATAGATTTGCTCCTAAGTTTTCTTTGAAAAGTTTTGTAGATTTATGTCTTACGTTAGGTCCTTTATCCATTTTGAGTTAATTTTTATCTATGGTGTGAGGTAGGGGTCCAAACTCTCTTTTTGCCTGTGGATGTGGTCCCTGCACCATTTGTTGAAAAGACTTTTTTTTTTTAACCATTGAATTTTCTTGGCACATTTGTTGCAAATCAGTTGGCTGTGAATCTAGGAACTTATTTCTAAGCTCTCATTTCTGTGCTGTTGACCTACATTTCTCCTTTTGCCAGTATTACACTGTTTTGATTACTGTGGCTTTGTATAAGTTTTGAAATTGGGAAATCTAATTCCTCCACCTTTGTTCTTATTTTATAAGACTGTTATAGCTATTCTGGGTTTCTTGCATGTCCATATTAATTTTAGGAAGAGCTTGCCATTTTCTGCAACAACAAAAAGCCAACTGGTTTGATAAGGTTTGCATTGAATCTATTGGCCAATTTGTGGTGTACTGCCAGTTTGTTTGTTTGTTTGTTTGTTGAGACAGGGTCTCACTCTGTCACCCAGGGTGGAGTGCAGTGGTGCTATCTTGGCTCACTGCAACCTCCACTTTCCCAGGCTCAAGTGATTCTCCAGCCTCGGCCTCTACAGTAGCTGGTACTATAGGCGTGAGCCACCAACACCCAGCTAATTTTTGTATTTTTTTAGAGACAAGGTTTTGCCATGTTGCTCAGGCTGGTCTTGAACTCCTGAGCTCAAAGCAGTCCTCCTGCCTCTGCCTCCCAAAGTTCTGGGATTGCAGATGTGAGCCACCACGCCTGGCCTTTGCCATCTTAACAAGGTTAAATCTTCTAGCCTATGAACCTGGAATGTCTGTTTACCTCTTTACTTTCTTTTGGCATTGTTTTGTAGTTTTCAGTGTACATCATTGTCTTGTTCCCTTTTTTAGGGGAAAATAATTCAGTCTTTATTAAATATGATATTGGTTTAGATTTTTTTTAATACATACCCTTTATTGGGTTGAGAAAGTTTCCTTCTATTCTAGTTTTTTGAGGGTTTTGTAATGAATGAGTGCTAGATTTCGTCACTTTTTCTGTGTCTACTTAGATGATCATGCAGTTTTGTTCTTTATTCTATTAATACTATGTATTACACTAATTAAGAATGTTAAGCCAGTTTTGCATTCCTGGGATAAAGCCCATTTAGTCATGATGTATACTTTTTTATCATGATGTATATTTTTAATCCGCTATTGGATTCTATTTGCTAGTTGGGGATTTTGTGTCTGCATTCATGAGGGGGATATAAGTTTGTGGTTTTCTTCTTTTGTGATTACTGTCTGGCTTTCATAGCAGGGTAGTACTAGACTCTTAGAGTAAGTTGGAACATACTCCTTCTCCTCTATTTACTGGAAGAGTTCGTCAAGGATTAGCATTAATTATTCTTTGTAATCTGTGTTTTTCTAGGAATTTGTCTATTTCATCTCAGTAATCGAATTTGTTAACGTACAGTTCATAATTTTTTTTTTTTTTTGAGACAGAGTCTCACTCTTTCACTCAGTCTGGAGTGCAGTGGCATGATCCCTGCCCACCGCAACCTCCGCCTCCAGGTTCAAGTGATTCTCCTGCCTCAGCCCCCCAAGTAGCTAGGACTACAGGCACACGCCACCACTCCTATCTAATTTTTTTGTTTTTGTTTTTGTTTTTAGTAGAGACAGGGTTTTACCATGTAGACCAGCACGGTCTCGATCTGACCTGTGATCTGCCCACCTCGGCATCCCAAAGTGCTGGTGTGAGCCACCGCGCCCAGGTGTGAGCCATCGCGCGCAGCCAGTTCATAGCATTTTCTTTCAGGTTGCTCTTTAGCAATACGTAGTCACCTGTTTAACCTGTTAAGGATTTTTTTTTCTAATTTGGTTTTATTCATTCTTTTACATTTTGCGAGGGCTCTAAATATTGTGAGTTTTTTTTTTTTTTTAAGAGCTTGCTCTCTTATATTGTGGATGCAATAATTTAAGCCTTGTTGAATGTACTAAAATTTGTATTTTTCATTTTCTCATATTTCTTCCATTAACCCTTCCTTCAGGATTTGTTGCTGTGCATGTTTATCCTGGTGATATTTGGAGATTGAGAATTTTCTTATACTGGTTAATCCTCAAGGTTAATTTCTATTAATAACTAAATGTGTAGATCTGTCAATATTGGTCAGTGGTTGGGTGTGCTGAGCTGTTGTGAAGGTGTGGTATGATCTTCTAGAAAAGCTAGCAAGCCAGCCTCAGGTCACTCCAGCTCTGGTCCACTTGGACTGTTGTTGACTGGTGTGCACTCCTCCCTCATTGGAAGAAGGAAGGAGCAATGGACCTGGGTGTCTGGGTGCAATTAGCATGTTCATGGATGTGCCAAGTGCCTCCCAGTCTTGGGTGGTAGGGCCACCTAAAGATAGCTGGCACATTGCCTTGAGTCTGCCTGCCTTTCTTTCTTTCTTTCTTTCTTTCTTTCTTTCTTTCTTTCTTTCTTTCTTTCTTTCTTTTCTTTCTTTCTTTTCTTTCTTTCTTTCTTTCTTTCTTTTCTTTCTTTCTTTCTTTCTTTCTTTCTTTCTTTCTCTCTTTTTCTCTCTTTCTCTCTCTCTTTCTTTCTTTCTCTTTCTTTCTTTCTTTTCTCTTTCTCTTCCTTTCCTTCTCTTTTCTGTTTTCTTTTCTTTCATTTTTGAGGTGGAGTTTTGCTCTTGTTGCTCAGGCTTGAGTGCAGTGGTGCTTTCTTGGCTCACTACAACCTTCACCTCTCGGGTTCAAGCGGTTCTCCTGCCTCAGCCTCCCAAGTAGCTGGGATTACAGGCACCTGCCACCACCCCTGGCTAATTTTTTGTATTTTTAGTAGAGACGGGGTTTCACCATGTTGGCCAGGCTGGTCTCGAACTCCTGACCTCAAGTGATCCACCCACCTCGGCTTCCCAAAGTGCTGGGATTATAGGCGTGAGCTACCACACCCAGCTGAGTTTTCTTTCAAACACTCAAATACTAACAGGTGCATAAACAGAACAGGTACAAGGCTATAGAAGGTTGCCAAGATGGTGAAAAACTACATCACATTGATCAACCAAGGCAGATCTGAAGAATCAGATTTTGCTTACAGAGCAGGTTGTGCAACTATGTAAATATCTCCCCCATCCCATTCCTCCTTAGAGTTCTGCAGTGCACAGCCTGTGCAGCTGTCCTGAGCAGTCCTCAGAGGTCCAAGCTTCATATACCTTTCTAGTTGTAAAGCCTTATATCCATTAGGAGTCTTAGTAATCCCACTTGTGGAAATGTTTATCCATAAAGATGGTTATTTTTCTAATAATGAAAAATGTAAAGCAAACTAAATATTAGAATATAAGGGAATGGTAAAATAACTGTTAAGATTCATCAAAATCATTCTGCCATTTAAAGTTTTGTTTATAATTAATGAAATAATGTGGTAAAATAATTGTGATCTAAGTTAAAAAAGAAAGGTGAATATTAATATGAACATAATTGTGTAACACTGTATAGAAAAATACCAGAAGAAAAGATATCAAATGTGAACAGTGGTCTCTGGGTGGTTGGATTGTATATGATCTTTCCCATCCTTCTATTTTTTAAATATACTGTCATGAGCATATGTTATTTTTTAGTGAGTAACAACAAAAAATATTTTTTAGTGTCACTATGGGCTTTCACCTTGCTGTGATACATTTTCAGTTTTCCTGGACTAGCTCTTCTTTGATATTTTTTATCTTATTTCTCAAATTAGTTTTTAATGGGCCAGTTTGGGTGATTTATCAAAGATAAATTAACTACAGAGATAGTTGCAGATAAATCTTTCTGAACTTACTCCATGCAGTTCTTCCATGGTACAGACCCCTTGAAACTCTTTTTCTTCCAGCTTGCCAATGCAATGGCCACAGTAAATGCATCAATCAGAGCATCTGTGAGAAATGTGAGAACCTGACCACAGGCAAGCACTGCGAGACCTGCATATCTGGCTTCTACGGTGATCCCACCAACGGAGGGAAATGTCAGCGTAAGTCAAATTGGTCAGATTTACTCGTGGCAAATCGGTGTGGAACACAGTACTTCTATTTGACTTGAGTAGGAGGAAAAAAGCCACTTTGTTTTGGATACCACATTTCTTATTAAATCATACTGGTCAGAGGCTCAGCTGAGCTGGAAGAAAACTAAGGTTTCAGTGTAGCTGGTTAAAGCAACAAGCCAAAAATGTTAGAGTTAAGCTGACCACATTCTGCAGTGGTATAAACAAGGGCCCAAAACCAGAGAAAGTGCCAACTTCTGTTTCCTTTCCTCCCATTGAACAGGGCACAGGTCAGTAGTCAGAGGGATCAGCTCAGACATGGGAGTCTTGGGGCTCGTCTCACTGAGGAGAGAGCCCCGGACAGAAGGTTCCAGCAGTATATGGACCCTAAGGTTGTGGGGAGGGCAAGGTATAAGGGCTAGGAGTAGGAAAGTCCTGAGTTGGAGTCAGTTAGGAAAGTGTCTTCTGAATTCTCCCTCTTCCCCCCATCAGGAGGCCTTGGTGCCTGAAGAAGACCTCAGCCCAAGGGCTCAGATAGGGAGCCTGGGAATGAAGGCTCCAGGGCTAGGAATGTAAACATGTGAAGGAGCGTGACCCATGAGGTAGACCTGAGTCCTTAACTGCACCTCTCTCAGAGCCCCGCACTCAGGCCCACCTCATAGGTCACGCTCTGCCTGTAGGGAGGTCCCCCTTCCCCGAGGGCAGCCAGGTAAAGCCTATGTCATTGCCTATGGTCAGGCCTAAAAAATCACACAGAGGCTTTTTAACCAGGAGCCAGACTCCTCAATACTTCTAGTGTATTTTAAAGATTTAAATAGTCCCATGTTGGCTGGGCACGGTGGCTCACACCTGTAATCCCAGCACTTTGGGAGGCCAGGGCGGGTGGATCACTTGAGGTCAGGAGTTTTAGACCAGCCTGGCCAACATGGTGAAACCCCATCTCTACTAAAAATAGAAAAATTAGCTGGGCGTGGTGGTGGGTGCCTGTAATCCTAGCTACTCAGGAGGCTGAGGCATGAGAATTGCTTGAACCTGGGAGGTGGAGGTTGCAGTGAGCCAAGATCACGCCACTGCACTCTAGCCCGGGCAACAGAGTGAGACTCAGTCTCAAAAAAAAAAGAAAGTCCTGTGTTTCCCCTTTTATGTCAAATAGAAACCTGCAAACAATAGGACATTTTATTATGAGATCAAAAATTATGACAAGTAATACTTATGAACTGCTTTTTTAATTCTAGTTTCCAGCTGAAAAACATAATGGGTACTATAGTTGAAAGACTCTTCAAAGTTCTGAGCAGGAAAAGTAAACATAGGGAAATCTCTACCTACTTCCCAGATCCCAACTCCAAACTTTGGCATGACCCTTCAGAATCTAATCCAAGACCAGCCAGGAGAGAGGCAGTGTTCTAGCTGTATGTCCCTTACTCTCCGTGGGGTTCAGTTTCCTCATAATAATAGGGTGGTTGTTGAGATGAAAGCAGAGCAGTACATGACACACATTCTGCAGGATACTAGTCAATACTCAGTAGACGTGGGCAATTCTTATTACCCTTCTAATGCCATTCCCCATTACTCCTAAGTAAAAGTTCTTGCTCAGATTAAAAGGTACTTGGTAAAAATATTTTCCCACTCTTTGTGAATAGACTTTATCCATTAGACAGTAACTAGTGTACCTAACAGAGTGGTAAAGTGTACAAGGCATTGTGCTGTTAGCCACTCAAAATACAGGTGCTTTTATTATCCCCAAGATCAAGTAAACTGCCCAGGGTCTCACAGTGAGATGTGGCCAAGCTGAGAACCACGTCCAGTCTGTGCTGACCTTAACTACTGGGCTGGTTGTACTTCCAGATGCCATCATCCCCACATCAGCAGCTACTATCTGGCAGCATCACATTTTCCTCTGTGAGATCTACAGGGCCTGAGTACAATTGTATAGAACTTAGAGTTTGCCTTATTTTTCAGAGTCCTAATCCACAATAGAAAGCGTGGTGTTTAGAATACTGCAAATTGGCCAGGCGCGGTGGCTCACGCCTGTAACCCCAGCACTTTGGGAGGCCGAGGTAGGCGGATCACGAGGTCAGGAGATCGAGACCATCCTGGCTAACAAGGTGAAACCCCATCTCTACTAAAAATACAAAAATTAGCCAGGCATGGTGGTGGGTGCCTGTGGTCCCAGCTACTCAGGAGGCTGAGGTAGGAGAATGGTGTGAACCTAGGAGGCGGAGCTCGCAGTGAGCCGAGATTGCGCCAGTGCACTCCAGCCTGGGCAACATAGCAAGACCCTGTCTCAAAAACAAAAAAGAATACTGCAAATGGCACCAAGTCTTTGATGTTTTCTTCTTAAAATTGTATAGTCCTTAGGTAAGGATAGTAGCCATGGTTTCTTGAATGCTTACTATGTTTGAGACATCATACACATATCATCAAAAACACCCCTATGAGATAGGTACCGTTGTTATCCCCATTATATGGACAAGGAAGCTGAGACTCAGAAAGGTTAAGTAGCATTTCCAGAGTGACAGAAGAGCCAAGTAGAGTACGCTGGATTCAAACCCAGGCAGATGGACATAAGGCCTTTACTTCTCACTAATAAATTACACACCTTCCCCCAGTCTCAACAGAGCCAAGCATCAAACACTCACGATTCTGACTTTAGCATCCATTCTGTTAATCTCTGCACTATTCTGTTTTATAGTTTTCTTTGGGTGATTTTTTTCCCCAAAAGATTTATTTTTAAAGCATACCTCTCTCCAACTGAATGCCTTTCGTTTGTTCACCAGCAAAACAGGGTATAAAGTGAAAAGGTGTTGACCAAAAAACCTTTCATTTTCTTCAACTGGAGTATAATATTTGTCACAGCTTGTATTATGTTGGATGATAAAAGGAGAGATGTTGAGATGGCCAGAGGAGGGAGATGGGAAGAGCTATTTTCTGTAAAGGCAAAAAAGAAGGTGAAGCAAGGGTGGCGCGTCCTGAGGGCCCCTAAAGCGCTGACCTTGGCGTTGGATCCTGGTTCTGAGTCCTGCGGTAATTCCAAATGTGGCCATCATGGAGAAGGCACCTCAGCCAAGACCAGCCCTCCTTCAGAGGATAGTCACCTCCGGAGCACCTTCCTAGGGGCAGCAGCTATGTCTGTGTCCCCACACCCGGCACCTGGCGTTCTAGAGATGCTTCACAAATATTTATTGAATGAATGAAAGAATCAGAGCAGTGAAAAAGAGAGTCTATTGAAAAGATCAGAATAGTCATTGCTTCAGAAGGCAGTGGGTACCAGCATTTACTTTCCTCCTGTCCTTTGATTTTGGTTCCTTTAATGTTACCTATACATTATTATCATTAGCTGAAAAATCATGAATCTTGCCCATTGAATGCTCTTACTTTAATCTGTCTTTCCTACTGAACTCAATTCAGATAAAATTGCTTGTTTTGGAAAAAGTCTCCAATAGTCAGAATTTTTTAAGCCAGTTGTGACCTCCATTCGTTTTTCTTCTCTGCAGCATGCAAGTGCAATGGGCACGCGTCGCTGTGCAACACCAACACGGGCAAGTGCTTCTGCACCACCAAGGGCGTCAAGGGGGACGAGTGCCAGCTGTGAGTACCACACTCCCTGGACCACCAGGGAGGACCAAGAGGCTGTGCAGCTGCCTGAACCCCATCCTGAGAGCCACCCACTTCCCTGTGTCTTGTTGCTGTGGACTCTGAGGGATCTCTGGGTTGATTAGTTTGAAAGTTTGCCCATTCTACTTCAGACAGGTCAATCCCCAAACTGAGGAGGTCGTCGAGTTAGCAGCAATTCCTTAATGG
This sequence comes from Mandrillus leucophaeus, assembly GCF_000951045.1. NCBI lineage: Eukaryota > Metazoa > Chordata > Mammalia > Primates > Cercopithecidae > Mandrillus > Mandrillus leucophaeus. The sequence continues at coordinate 2,449,251 of NW_012098210.1, forward strand.
CTCTTGAATTCACATTATTGTTTAAGTGATACTGACATTTCCTGGGTTGTCCATTCAGATTAGTCATTTTAACTTCAGCAACTACTTGATTTTTGTCATGTGAAGAGATTGTACTGTTTCCCAAAGAGTAGAGTTGGAAGAGCTGGTGTTTTGGTGATGGCATTTATTTGGCGTTTGGTTGTCTGATTGTGGAAATGATCCTCTCACCTTTAACATTTGCTGTTACTCTAGCATTTTCCTTGTTGAAGGATGTCAGGCATCTTCCTGGGGAGGGTTTGGAGTCCCCATCCATGAGGATGCAGGTGCAGCAGCATCAGGCACGTTTAAGATTTCAGACCTGGCCCTGCCTCCACTGAGCAAGGTGCTCTTGAGGCAAATCACTGTTCCCCACATCTGTCAATAGTGGGACTAGCCATAGTTGTTTTTGATGTCCTGTTAAGTTGAAATAGGAAGGATAGTTCCTCAATCAGTGTATACCGGGCTGTCTCACGGGGAAACCTCATAAAACGCATGCATCCGCATTGACTCATTCTCAAGAGGAGACTTAAAAGTGTTTAGTATCAAAACACTGAGCCGATTAATCATTGTAAACATCATTATTTCTTTTTTTTTTTTTTCCGAGACGGAGGCTTGCCCTGTTGCCCAGGCTGGAGTGCAGTGGCACGATCTCGGCTCACTGCAAGCTCTGCCTCCTGGGTTCACGCCATTCTCCTGCCTCAGCCTCCCGAGTAGCTGGGACTATAGGCGCCCACCACCACACCCAGCTAATTTTTTATGTTAGAGAAAGGGTTTCACCGTGTTAACCAGGATGGTGTCGATCTCCTGACCTCGTGATCCGCCTGCCTCAGCCTCCCGAAGTGCTGGGATTATAGGCGTGAGCCACCATGCCCGGCCAAACATCATTATTTCTTAAATAACAGTAGTAGTAATGCCACCAGTGATTGAGACGTCATCGCTAGTGCTACTCAGCAGGGTTTGGTCTGTCTACCTTTTTAGTTTATATTTGCATATATGCTTACTAGTTTCGTGTTGCCCTAAAGCCAATATGTGAAGAAAAGTCTAATCCAAGGTTAAATTTAACTTTTAGGTCCACATTCCTTTAAACAGAAAAATGTGATCAGGCAAAATTAATCACTCTTACCCTCAGTTAGCTGATGCAACAAAGACCTGAGGTGGCATCAAGTAAGACTTTCAAGTTCCTTCAAGATCACAGATGTAGGCAGGTGCTGCTCATCACCCTGGCTGAAGGGACACAGCATGCCTGCCTGGGAAAGGCCATCACCTGCTTCCCACCCTTTCCTCTTCGTGCATAGCTGTTGTGTTTACCTAAATGGCTTTGTGAAGTGGGAGGCTGGGTTTTGCTGATGTTTATAGATCATAGATGATATCTATGGGGAAATTGTTTTCTGAGGAGAACACATTTTTTTTCTACATACTGGTGAACACTTGTTCCAGGGTTTTAAAAAAACAGTGATTCTTGGTATTTAGTCTTCCCTCACTTGTGTTTAAAGAAGAGAATTAGTTTATCCAGGGAACATAGGAAAGAAGTGAGAAATTAGTATTTGAAAAATGTTTTGACTGCACTTTTAGAAGAATATGTAGTCCACACAGAATTGAAAATGTGTTTTTCATTATAGCAAATAGGTGTATTGCGTTTGGATTTTTCTCATTGCTTTGGCAAATGCTTGTCAATTGTCGTCATACAGTTGGTGTGTGAACTGCTGAGCAGTCAGTATTGAAACATGCATGCTCTTCGTAGACCACCTGAGCTGAGTTATGGTGAAGGATGCAGTTATAATGACTCCAGACTGTCTGTACTTTATATAAAAGGATCTGCTTGGTTTTAAAATGAATTCAGCTTCTGTTTTAAATAGAAGTATAAATAGTCTTTGTTTTTTCCCCCAGATGTGAGGTAGAAAATCGATACCAGGGAAATCCTCTCAAAGGAACATGTTATTGTAAGTGGTTTTGCAATTCTTATTTCTAGAAGCAAAGTAGTTCAGTAAAACTTCATTGTTTAACCTCGTTTGAGAATGATAAGTGCTATAGGACTATAGCAACCACCAATGAAGTGTTCCCTAACTTGATATGTTTACATTCTGTTAAGTTTACTACTTATAGGAGCACTATTTTAACCTGTTTTAATTGTGTTTGGGGTTAACGTTAGTGTGTCCATAGCAGATAGCAGGAGAGAGTAGAGAGGCATGCATCTCTGTCTTTCCATGTTATGTTCTCTTAAAACTTTATTTGCCATTACCTAGTTGGGGTCATCATATTTCATGTTTTAGGATATAGATTAAAAACAGAATTCTTAAAATATGGTTGAAGTTTTTGTCATTCTGTCTGGAACTGATTTGTGTTAACCACCTTGGGGTGAAAGGTCAGTCTGGCAAGGTCACCAGGTTTTTATGGGTAAATGTGTTTTCTCTTTATGGGAGAATGCACATGGTAGACCAGAGTATGGAACCAGAAAAAAGGAGTTAATGTTATGGCATATCCATTGTAATTATATACCTGCTGTACTGGGTTGAATAACGTCCCTTCAAAATTCATGTGTGCTTGGAACCTGTGAATGTGACTTTATATATATATATATATGTATATACACACATGTAACTTCTAAAAGAAAATAAGAGAAAAATATCTTGACCTTCCGTGGGGAAAAGTTGTTAGATATGTTTCTAAAAGCATAATTCATAAACAAAAAGTAGATTAATGAAACTATATAAAAATTTAAAATGAAACTATATAAAAATTTAAAACTTGTAGGAAAAAACCATCCAAAACATAAAAAGCCACAGACTAGAGAAAATATTGACAAATTATCATATATTTGATAAAGAGTTTGTATCCAAAATACATAAGGAACTCTTCTTACAACTGAATAAGAAGACAGTTCCAGTAAAAAACAGGCAAATATTTGAAAAGACATTTCATGAAAGAAGATATTACAGTGGCCAATAAGCACATTAAAAATGACTTAACATCATTAGTTATTTGGAATGGAGATATTAAAACCACAGCCAGATACAGCCCTAAAGTGATTAGAATCCAACGCTAATGCCATGGCTTTATAGAAGACAGTGGTAATCTCGTGTCTGCTTCTGCATTCAGTCTGTTGCAGGACATCTTTTTGGTTAAACACATGAAAAAAACCTGGCCTTACCAGACATGCAGTTGGAAAAGGGTATAGTAATACCCTTTTAATAGCCTTTTCAGATAATTACGGATGTTATTTGATATTATGCTGAAACTGTACAACTGGTCATTTCTTTAAAGCAGTTTGATGGGTTAACCCAAATAAAATGATACTGCCCACAGACTTGATTTTCTTTGAGGAACCTAGGTGCAGGTGAGTTAAAGTGCCTTCCTCATTACTTTATAAGAAAAGCAGCCTGTATCTCTAAAGACCTGTTCTATTTTGTGCATGTGTGTAGTTTTTAAATACGCATTTCTTTCTTTCCATAGATACTCTTCTTATTGACTATCAGTTCACTTTTAGTCTATCCCAGGAAGATGACCGCTATTACACAGCTATCAATTTTGTGGCTACTCCTGATGAAGTAAGATTTTTTAAAGTCTTCCTATTTTGTTTTCAATTTATATGGATCTCTTTCTTGGTCATTATGGATAGAAGTACTGCCTTAGCAGTGCTCTCCAAACTGCTCTCCAAACTATACGAGATGATCTCTAGAGGTATAGGAAAGAAATGTTAGAATCTGTATTATCTCCTTTCCACGTAAAAGGCAAAAGTGGTGTTAATAAGATTTACCAGGATCTTAGACGCAGACTGACATTGATTCCACACGTACTTACTCTGCCTGTCAGCCCATCACGGCCTCATACAGAAAGGGGACTCCACCATCAGAGGGCAGACACCAGAGCCTGGATTTACTCTCTCAAGAGTGACCAGAAGCTTAAAGACTCTGCTGATTGAAATGCCAGTGATGCAGCCCCAATCAGACAGCAAAGGAGGGAACACTTCTGCTCCTAGAGTGAGTTCTTAGCCTCATTAGGAGGCAAAACAGCAAAGGCTTAGTGAGGTCCAATAAGAATTTAGCCGGGAGTACTTTAAATTGTTAAAATATGTGTGTAAAATGTGGATTTTTTATCTACTGTCATTAATGATGAAGCCCAACCTGCCTTAAGGTATTACCTAATGGTGGAAGGAAGGCCACACTGCGTGACATTTAAAACTGAAGCATCCAGAACACGAAGATGCACCTGTACAGCTTCTTCAATGAAATATAAAGCCATGCAGTACCCACTTCAGTATTTAAAGAAATTTTGCTAAACTTAATGGTAAATTATTTAGGAACTTCCTTGGAGATTTCTTACTTCTCATGAACATACACAAAGCCATTTACCATTACAAAATTCCATTGACAATAAATGTGACAAATAATACATGGAAAACAATATGACAGTAAGCCAAAGTATATTGCTTTGTTAACAAATGTTATCTATAAACATTACTAAATTTAATTTTAAAAGTAGAAAAAAGTCTATAGTGTGTGATATGTTTACAAGTAAATGAAAATAGGATTTGTTTTTAATATTCTATTTCAATGGTAAAATTAAGAAAAAATATACTAGAAAAGATACATTCTCAAAAGTAAATTGCTTTTTAAGTAAAAATAATAAATTACTTTAAGTGAATTATTTTATGGAAAAACTGTAGGTATTAATATATCATTTGAGTGGCTGTATTGACTGGAATTTTTTTCTTAAAGATTTTAGAATAAGATTATAACAAAAGTACCACACATGTAATATATTCACTGCCTCATAAGCAAGTGTTTGAAGTGCTCAAAATCTTTCAGGATGTACTTGATGCTATTAATTTCATTAAAAAAATAAATATAGTAGAATCTTTGTAATACTTCTTAACCAGGTGGGAAGTGATCATGAAAATATTTGGACCTTTCTGGATTTCCCAGTTTATCTTAACAGAATACTTACTAGAGTTACCCAAATGCATATATTCTGTCTTCTATAAAAGCACAAGGATTTTAAGTTTATTGATTCTTTCTGTGGAAAGACGTATAGTTGACCCTTGAGCAATACAGGTTAAAACTGTGAAGATCCACTTATACGCAGACTTTTTTCAACCAAACGTGTAATGAAAATATAGTATTTGCAAGATGTGAAACCTGAGTATACGGAGGGTGGACTTTTCATATGCAAGGGTTCTATGGGCAGACTGCAGACTTGAGTATGTGTGGATTTGGACATGCTCAGGGATTCCTGGAACCAATGACCCAAGTAATTGTTAGTTACGTGGGATGACTGTAATTGTTAGTTGTGTGCTGCCAGCAAATACTAAATACAAATAAGTAAACACTTGAGCTGTCCTTTCAAGATGAAGGTGAGGTCTTATCAGTAAATGAGAAGGTAAATGCTTTGTGAGGGAAATTTCTGGTTTAATGATCACCTTTTAAAAACAGCTGTTTGGAAATGTTTCCATTGTTGTGATTCTGTGCTATTAAAGTGATCAAAACAACACCCTTATTTATTCTAACCTCTCAAGATCTTTTTTTTTTTTTTTTTTTTTTGAGACAGAGTCTCGCTTAGTTGCCCAGGCTGGAGTGCAGTGGCGCGATCTCGGCTCACTGCAAGCTCCGCCTCCCGGGTTCACGCCATTCTCCTGCCTCAGCCTCCCGAGTAGCTGGGACTACAGGCGCCCGCCGCCTCGCTCGGCTAATTTTTTGCATTTTTAGTAGAGACGGGGTTTCACCGTGTTAGCCAGGATGGTCTCGATCTCCTGACCTCGTGATCCGCCCGCCTCGGCCTCCCAAAGTGCTGGGATTACAGGCGTGAGCCACCGCGCCCGGCCAAGATCTTTTAAAAATGAATAATTTCAGTACAGTTGGATTCTTCTGTAAAAGATAAAAATATAACATTGATTAGTTTGCAGAAATAATTATTTGACTCCAGTTAAGAAATGTACTAGTAAAATTTCAGTTTGACTAATTATTAATGTTATAATTTACCTAATATCACCGACAGTACACTTCCTCCGTTGGCTTAACAGATTCCTCAGCAATATCTTTATTAGTCATTAAGACTAAGGATCAAAATAAATTAAGTTAGATTAGCCCTATGAACTGCTATAAAGTGGTCGACAAGATTTTCAAAACTAAGAAGCCATACTCAATCATATTTCTCTTGAAATAATATTTTTAGTAAGAGAAAAGTATTTTTCAAATCATGAATATAATAAAATTATTTTTAAATTAAGTACCTTTCAGCTTTATATGCTTTTTTTAAAGGCTGTTTCAAGTTTTGGAGAAGTTTTACACTGTATATAATCTATGAGTTTAGAATTACATGGGTTTCAGTTATAAATAAATATAATTTAGGGCACTTGATCAAGTGTTTTATTGATAGGAGTGAACTTCAGACATTTGAAAACAGCTGCCCAGAGAATCTTTAGGAGGCTGATCCCCCAACACAGGTCAGAAGATGCAAATCATTGTGCTCTGATAGGGGTCTTTTTAAAAGGCACTTTCTCATGCAGTTAGGCATTTGATAAAGCATTAAATTACGTATACTTTTTATGGGAGGGAATGAAATTTTATTGGGATGTGTGCTTGTATTAAGGAAAATTGGTTAGAAATTTTGCTAATTCTTCTGTTTCTCTAAATACATCATAAAATATTTGTTATTAAGAACGTTTAGAGGAGTAAACTTTATTGCTTTATTTTAAAATCTAGAAACTGTTTTAATTAATTTTCTAATAATTTGTACCTCTCATCAGCAAAACAGGGATTTGGACATGTTCATCAATGCCTCCAAGAATTTCAACCTCAACATCACCTGGGCTGCCAGCTTCTCAGGTAAAGACACCTAGAGAAGACCCCCCCAAATGGAGGTGTGATAGATTAAGAAATGTAATATAGGAATTGAGAAAGCGAGCTTAGGAGACAGATTGGTTTGAAACCACCCTTGCCACTTATTAACTATGAGACCTTGAGCAAGTGTCTAAATCCCTCTGTAAACCTTAACATTATTTTATTCATCTGTAAAGTGAGCATGATACTTACCTCTTAGAATTGTTGTATAGATTAAATGAGGTTATACCTACCAGAGTTTGCTGTGGTGTCAGGCTCTGTGTGGTTACTACCCTAGCCCACCACCACCATTTCTGTTCTTGCTGTGGCCACTGGCACTACCATCATTGTCTAAATCCATGCTTCAGAAGTGAAAAATTCAAATGACTCATCGTTTCAATAAATGAAAACATTTTAAATAAAATGAGATTTCAGTAGGTGCAGAGAAATGTAACTTGGGAATTATATCAAGCTCTAAAAGCGCAGCTCTTACTGTCTGTCTTACTGTGATTCACTGAAGATCTACTGTGTAGAAAATCTAAAGAAATAAAGGATGAAGGGCAAGTGCTGTGACTCATGCCTTTAATCCCAACACTTTGGGAGACTGAGGCAGGAGGATTGCTTGAGCTCAGGAGTTTAAGACCAGCCTGGGTAACATAGTGAGACCCTGTCTCTACAAAAAAAAGAAAAAAAAAAAACCGGGTGTGGTGATGCATACCTGTAATGCCAACTACTCAGGAGGCTGAGATGAGAGGATCACTTGAGCCCAGGAGTTGGAGGCTGCTCTGAGCCATGATCGTGCCATTGCACTCATGTGTGGGCAAACAGAGCAAGATCCCATCTCTTTTTTAAAAAAAAAAAAAAGGAAGAAAGAAAGAAAAAAGGATAATCACTACTTGATAACTCAACAAGTAGATACGGGTTTGAATTTGTCCATTAAATTTACTTGCACCGTGCTGTTAGGCAAGTTACTTAAGGTTTTTGAGCCAGTTTCCTCCTGTATAAAGTAGGATAGTAAAAACGCCGTCCTGGCAGGGCGTGATAGCTCTTGCCTGTAATCCCAGCACTGTGGGAAGCCAAGGTGGGCAAATCATTTGAGGTCAAGAGTTCAAGACCAGCCTGGCCCACGTGGCGAAACCCCGTCTCTCCTAAAAATACAAAAATCAGCCAGGCGTGGAAGTACGTGCCTGTAATCCCAGCTACTCAGGAGGCTGAGGTAGGAGAATTGCCTGAACCTTGAAGGTAGAGGTTGCTGTGAGCCGAGATCACGCCACTGCACTCCAGCCTCGGTGACAAAGTGAAACTCCATCTCAAAAAAAAAAAAAATTTTGAAGCAGGAGAATTGCTTGAACCCGGGAGGTGGAGGTTGCAGTGAGCCGAGATCACGCCACTGCACTCCAGCCTCGGTGACAAAGTGAAACTCCATCTCAAAAAAAAAAAAAATTTTAAAAAAACAAAAAAAAACACCTTCCCAAGTAGAGTGATGTGAGAATTAAACGGGATAATAAATGAAGTAGTCAGTGTAGTGCTTGAAATGTTACAGTAAATGGTAACTATATTTTATCATCATTATTACTATTACAATACTGGGTTTTTTTAAAATCAAAAACACAAACCAATTAGAGTGATGCAAAATAAGAGTATTACCTTGTGCATGCCACTTACATTTATCGTCTTAAAACATTGTGTTGAATTTGAGAAAAGTTCAGAAACTCGCAATGAGGAGAGACTTTTAAGAAAAAGTCTGAATTATCAGAGTCTTTGGAGAAAGGCAGCATCTCCAGGCATGTGAAAGATTTGCAGTGAGCTGGGCCGTGGCTCATGCCTGTAATCCCAGCACTTTGGGAGGCTGAGGCAGGTGGATTACCTGAGGTCAGGAGTTCAAGACCAGCCTGACCAACATGGTGAAACCCCGTCTCTACTGAAAATACAAAATTAGCTGAGTGTGGTGGCGCATGCCTGTAATCCCAGCTACTTAAGAGGCTGAGGCAGGAGAATTGCTTGAACCTGGGAGGCGGAGGTTGCAGTGACCCAAGATTGCGTCATTGCACTCCAGTCTGGACAACAAGAGCGAAACTCCATCTCAAAAAAAGAAAAAAAACCATTTGCAATGAGTGTCTCAATGAAGACGTGATAATCTGGGCTCTAGTCACAGGGTCTAACTCAGACATGGAGAAAAGTCCATTTCATTAATCTTTATCAGCACTTGAATTCTTGGCTGAGGGAGAATGTGGAACATTGAAGGACTGTCTGAGAATAGGATGGAGTTATACCAGATTAGGAGGACTTAAATACCATGGTAGCTGGCGGTAGAAGGGAGGACCGAGTGACCCCTTGAGCCCCTCCTCCCTGCTACTGTGGGTTAGGCAGTGAGCAGTACATCAGCATTACTGGCATGGGAGTCTGGCACATTGCCAAGGAGGTGTAAAGGAGAAATGCAAAGGAATTGAAGTGGTGTGGGCAAAGTGAATGCCAGTGCTTGTTGATAGGATTCTACTGGTGTCGTATTTTCATGATCATGTGTGTCGCCTGTTTGGGGTTGGGGCAAGGGTGGAAGGGAGTTACATGGATTCCTGGTAAAACCTTTTTTTTTTTTTTTTTTTTGAGACGGCATTTCACTCTTTTTGCCCAGGCTGGAGTGCAATGGCACGATCTTGGCTCACCGCAACCTCCACCTCCTGGGTTCAAGCGATTCTCCTGCCTCAGCCTGCTGAGTAGCTGAGATTACAGGCATGTGCCACCACGCCTGCCTAATTGTGTATTTTTAGTAGAGACAGGGTTTCTCCATGTTTGTCAGGCTGGTCTTGAACTCCCAAGCTCAGGTGATCCACCCACCTCGGTCTCCCAAAGTGCTGGGATTACAGGTGTGAGCCACCACACCCAGCTGGTAAAGCCATTTTGGTTAGGGGCATAGGCTTGTATATCAGCCTGCCCAGCTTTAAATCTTATCTCCATTTCTTGCTGGCTATGTGACTTGATGGAAGTCAGTTACTTTCTCTGAACCTCAATTTCCCAGTCTGTAAATGAAGATAATAATAGGGCAACTGTGAGGATTAAATGAGATTGAGCTCTTAAAGGCTATTACTGGAACACAGGAAATGTTTGATAAATGTTGTCCTTATTATTAATGAGGCCAGATTCTGTTCTCCCCCTACCCCCCCAAAAATGTCTCTTCTCTTTCATGTTTTTCTTCTAACAGCTGGAACCCAGGCTGGAGAAGAGATGCCTGTTGTTTCAAAAACCAACATTAAGGAGTACAAAGATAGTTTCTCTAATGAGAAGTTTGATTTTCGCAACCACCCAAATATCACTTTCTTTGTTTATGTCAGTAATTTCACCTGGCCCATCAAAATTCAGGTAAGAAGAGCTTTTTGGTCTCATACCTGCAAAGATGGTGAAATCTCTTTAGTAAGACTAAATTTGCTAATTTGGAGCTTGTGGTAAATGAGATGTGCAATGTGGCCTTGCCTTTGTAATGTCTATGGCAGAGAAGTGCTGAGTACATGCATGCTGCACAGAAGATTGGAGTGGGGATGGACTGTATCACTCGGGAAGGACTTTTGCAAAAGCACTGTTGAAAGCAAGTTGGCATATAACAGATTTGGTCATTATAATCGTATTCACTTCTTCAGTAAGCACTTGCCATGTGAAAACCTGTAGGGCTTCACAAAGAACTTCAATTCTAGAGTAAGGTGGATGTAAGTGAAACAAACCCACATATAACAAGTGAAAGCCAGAGTGTGGAAAGTGACATGAGATGATCCCAGAAATGCTATCAAAGTTTAAAGGAGGACAGCTGGGGAGGCTGTGTTGAAGAACATCAGCCTTGTAGTCAGACAGAGGTGGTTTGATTCCTGGCTCCTATACAAATCATGCAGCCTTTCCAAGTCTCCAGTTCTCTGTGCATGTGACCTGAAGGGTAGTTGTCAGCAGCTGTATGACTGCTGCAGTGTCTTGTTGTCAGCCTACTCCTTTCCTCTGTTCCCAGGGGGCCAGTGTACTCCCACTTTTCCAAGACCCATGGCCCCATTTTAGCTTTTTATACTCATGTCCCCTGGGGCCTTTCCTCAATACCTTCTGCTTCTTACCTTCTTCATTTAGGTGAATGTGGAGGTTGGGGATAGGTGGGCTTTCAGGGACTGGTTCACCTTTAACCACAGAAGCATGGTCACTGGACGGAGGCTGTTGCCGTTTGCCAAAGTTCAGAAGCATAATCAACCTAAGAAGCAAGTCATCACAAGCATATGAAAAAAGTTCAACATCACTGATCATTAGAGAAATGCAAATCAAAACCACAGTGAGATACCATCTCACACCAGTCAGAATGTCTGTTATTAGAAAGTCAAAAAAGAACAGATGCTGGCAAGGCTGTAGAGAAACAACAATGCTTTTACACTGTTGGTGAGAGTGTAAATTAGTTCAGCCATTGTGGAAGACAGTGTGGCAATTCCTCAAAGACCTAGAGGCAGAAATACCATTTGACCCAGCCATCCCATTACTGGATGTATATCCAAAAGAATATAAATTATTCTGTTACAAAGATACATGCACATGTATGTTCATTGAAGCACTATTCACAGTAGCAAAGACATGGAATCAACCTAAATGCCCATCAACAATAGACTGTATAAAGAAAATGTGGTACATATACACCATGGAATACTATGCAGCCATAAAAAGGAATGAGATCATGTCCTTTGCAGGGACATGGGTGGAGCTGGAGGCCATTATCCTCAGCAAACTAATGCAGGAACAGAAAACCAGGTACCACATGTTCTCACTTATAAGTGGGAGCTGAGAACACATGGACACATGGTGGGGAACAACACACACTGGGGCTTGTTGGAGGGTGATGGGGAGGAGGGAGAGCATCAGGAAGAATAGCTAATGGATACTGGGCTTAATACCTAGGTGATGAGATGATGGCACATTATGACACACGTTTACCTATGTAACAAACCTGTATATCCTGCACATGTACCCCTGAACTTAAAAATTAACAACAAAAACAAGTTAACGCTCATCAATTAGGATGCCTTGGGACTGTGACTAAAGAACAGTTGATCTTTCCATTCTGGAAATATAGAGCACAAAAACTATGTTGTACTTTTTCTCACCACCCTCTCTCCTTTTCCTGTCTCCATGGTCTAAGATTTGTTAATCCTCTCATTGGCTTCTCCCTTTGCCCTTGCATACTCCCTGTGTCCCTCCTCAGCCAGTCTTGTAAGCATCCGCTACGCTTCCTATTCCTGTTTCCTCTTGTCTAGTCACACATCTGCTCACAATGGTCTGGCCTCTTCCCTTACCACATCCTGAAACCGTCCTGTCATAGTGGGCCCCAATGATGGAATTCTTCAGTCCTCTTTTTCTCTCATTGCATGGCTTTGAATCATCATCTTTCTTGTCTTCCTGGATTTTTCTTTCCCTCATTCTCTGGCCAGTCTTTTTAGGGAATCCTTTTCCTCTTCCTTAAACACTGGGCTTGTCTAGGATTCAGACCCCGTCCTTTTCTCTCTTTACTCAGTTTCCTGCATGTGGGACTTGTGGTGCCACATCTATTCTGGTGATTCTCAGTGCTGTCTCCAGACCAGCACTGGCAGTTGCTGCCTGGACAGCCCTACCTGGGTAGTCAAAGCTCCCTAAGTTTGGTGCATATTCCTTGTTGTGATCTTAGCCCCAAACTTCCATGCTTCCTTTCTCTGTAAACAACACCACCATCACCCTGTTGCACAAGCCAGGGTCTGCAGATCATTTGCATTCCTGGGATAAACCCAATTTGGGCATGACGTATTATTGCCTTACTTTACACATTGTTGGATTCAGTTTTGCTAACATTTTTGATTAGAATTTTGTATCTATTTCATGAGTAAGAATGTCCGATAATTTTCTCTTGCTGTCCTTGTTATGGTTTTGGTATCATGTTAAACTAACCTTTAATAAAATAATTATAATTTGAGGAGTTTTCACTCTTTCTCATCTCTGGAGAATATGTAAGATTAGAGTTAACTGAACCTCAAGTACTTGGTAGCTCTCACCTGTAAAATCATTTGATCCTAGTGTCTTATTTGTGGAGTTATTTTTTAGCTGCTGATTCAGCTTCTTTAGTAGTTATAGGATATTTTGAATTTCCTCTTTATTTGATTCACTTTTTAATATTTTTTCTAGGTATTTATATCATGTTTTTAAATGTATTTTTAATTTTACTTTTTAAATTGATACATAATTGTACATATTTATGAGGTACATGAGGTATTTTGATACATGCATACAATGTATAGTGATCAAATAAGAGTAATTAGGATATCCATCACCTCAAACATTTATCATTTCTTTGTGTTGAGTACATTTCACATCTTCTAGCTATTTTGAAATAATGAATAAATTATTGCTAACTATAATCATGATGTGTATTGTGCCATTGAACACTAGAACTTCTTCCTTCTAACTCTATTTTTATGCCCTTTAACCTCTATCTCCCCAGCCCCTCAGTCGCTGGTAACCACCATTCTACACTCTACCTCTATGAGATCAGTTTTCTTAGCTCACACATGTGAATGAGAAAATATATTTGTCTTTCTGTGCCTGGCTTGTTTCACTTAACATAATGACCTCCAGTTCCATTCATGTTGCTGCAAAGAACAGGATTTCATTCGTTTTGTGAATGAATAATATTTCGTTGTATAATATATACAACATTTTATTTGTCCATTCGGTTGTTGATGGACACGTAGGTCGATTTCGTATGTTCACTGTTGTGAATAGTGCTGCAATAAACGTTTGTAGCATGCAGTATCTCTTTAGTATACTGATTTTCTTTCTTTTGGATATATACCCAGCGGTGGGATTGCTGGATCATGTGGTGGATCTGTTTTGAGCAGTCTTCATACTGTCTTCTATAGTGGCTGTACTAAATAATTTACATTCCCCCCAGCAGTGAACTAGTATCCTCTTTCCCTGTATCCTTGCCAGCATCTGTTATTTTGTCTTTTTAATAATAGCCATTTTAACGGGGATGAGATGATTTCTTATTATGGTTTTGATTTGCGTTTGCCTGATAATTATTGATGTTGAGTTTTTTTCTTATGCCTGTTGGCCATTTGTATGTCTTCTTTTGAGAAATGTCTGTTCAGATCATTTGCCCATTTTTAAATCACGTTTTTTTTCTATTGAGTTGTTTGAATTCCTGGTGTATTCTGGTTATAAATCCCTTGTTGGAGGGATAGTTTCGAAATATTTTCTCCCATTCTATAAGCTTTCTCTTCATTCTGTTTCCTTTGCTTTGTAGAGCTTTTTGGCTTGATATAATCCCCTTTGTCTATTTTTGCTTTTGTTGCCTGTGATTTCGGCATCTTACACAAAACATCTTTGCCCAGACCAATGTCCTGAAGGATTTTCCCGATATTTTCTTCTAGTAGTTTTATGGTTTTAGGTCTTATACTTAAGCCTTTAATCCATTTAAATTTTATTTTTGTATGTGGTGAGAGAGAGGGACCTCGTGTTGTTTTTCTGCACATGGATATCCACTTTTCCCAGCACCATTTATTGAAGAACCTGTCCTTTCCCTCACTGAATATTCTTGACTCCATTACTGAAAAACAGTTGGCTGTGAATATGTGGATTTATTTCTGGGTTCTTTATTTTGTTCCACTGGTCTGTGTATCTGTTTTTATGCTGGTATCATGCTGTTATGGGTACTATAGCTTTGTAGCATATTTTGAAGTAAGGTGATAGGATGCCTCCAATTTCGTTCTTTTTGCTCAGAAATGCTTTGGTTGGCTGAGTACAGTGGCTCATGCCTATAATCCCAGCACTTTGGGAGGCCAAGGCGGGTGGATCACCTGAGGTCAGGAGTTTGAGACCAGCCTGGCCAACATGGTAAAACCCTGTCTCTAATAAAAATACAAAAATTAGCCATGTGCAGTGGTGGGGCCTGTAATCCCAGCTACTTGGGAGGCTGGGGCAGAAGTGTCTCTTGAACCCAGGAGGAAGAGGCTGCAGTGAGCCAAGATTGCGCCACTACACTCTACCCTGGGCAAACAGAGCGAGACTCTGTCTCAAAAAAAAAAAAAAAAAAAAAAAAAAAAAAAAAAAAAAAAAAGAGAAAAAAATGCTTTGGCTATTTGGGGTCTTCTGTGGTTGCTTACAAATTTTAGAATTGTTTTTTCTATTTCTGTGAAGAATGTCATTGGTGTAGAGATTACATTGAATCCGTAGATAGCTTTTGGTAGTATGGTTTTTTCCACAATATATTATTTCAGTCCACAAACATGGTGTCTCTTTCCATTTTTTTGTGATCTCTTCAATTTCTTACATCAATGTTTTATAGTTTTCCTTGTAAAGAGGACTTTCACCTCCTTAGTTAAATTTATTCCTACGGTTGTTTTTGGAAGTTTTAAAAAAATCTATTGAGAATGGGATTGCTTTCTTGATTTCTTCTTCTGCTAATTTGCTACTCCTGTATAGAAATGCTTCTGATATTTGTGTGTTGATTTTGTATCCTGCAACTTTAGTGAGTTTATCAGTTCTTAGTTTTTTGGTGGAGCTTTTAGGGTTTTCTATATATAAGATTATATCAACTGCAAATAGGGACAGTTTGACTTCCTCCTTTGAATTTGGATGCCCTTTATTTCTTTCTTTTGCCTAGTTGCTCTGGTCAAATATGTTGATAATTTGTTGATGCTGTCCTCTAATCTTCGTAGCATCTGTGTTCATGAAATCCTTTGTCGTATTCCAATGTTGATAGCATTATTCACAACCGAAGTGTGGAAACAACCCAAGTATCTATCAGTGGATGAATGGATAAACAAAATGTGGTATGTATGTATATATGTGTGTGTGTGTGTGTGTGTGTGTGTATGTGTATATATACACATACACACATACATACATACATACATATATAAAATGTTATTCAGCATTAAAAAGGAATGAAATTCTGATACATGCAACAACACAAGTAAACCTTGAAAACACGCTAAGTGAAATAAGCTAGTTGCAAGAGGACAGATATTGAATTATTCCACTTACATGAACTGTCTAGAGTACACAAATTCTTTTTTATTATTATTATTATTATTATACTTTAAGTTCTAGGGTACATGTGCATAACGTGCAGGTTTGTTACGTATGTATACTTGT
>NW_012098210.1:2469667-2470444 GCF_000951045.1 Mandrillus leucophaeus
CAAAAGAAGACATTCATACAGCCAACAGACACATGAAAAAATGCTCATCCTCACTGGCCATCAGAGAAATGCAAATCAAAACCACAATGAGATACAGTACACAAATTCTTAAGAGACAGAAAGTGGAGTGGAGGTTACCAGCAGCTAGAGGGGAGCGGGAAATGGGGAATTACTGCTTCATGGCTATTATAGAGTTTCCCTTTGGGGTGATGAAAAAGCGTTGAAAGTAGGTAGTGATGTCGGTTGCACAAAATTGTAAATGTAATTATTGCCACTGATTTGTACACTTAAAAATGGTTAAAGTGATTTTATGTTATATCTTACTACAATTTTAAAAAGTCTTTAAAAATCACAGCAAGATGCTTTTGTAGATACAGCAAGCTTATTCTGAAATTTATATGAAAGGGCAAAAGTTCTAGAATAGCTGTAACAATTTAGAAAAAGAAGAATAAAATGGGAAGAATCAATTTACCCGATGTTAAGGCTTACTATTAGGTACAGTAATCAAGACATTGTTTCAGGTGGAGGGGTAGACACATAGATTAATGGGATAGGCTGATCTATAGATCCGAGAAATAGAACCACATAAATACGTCCAGCTGATTAGGATTTGATTCTGTTTTTGGTGTTTTTTTGAGGCAGAGTCTCACTATGATGTCCAGGCTGATCTTGAACTCCTGGGCTCAAGTAACCCTCTTACCTCAGCCTCCTGAGTAGCTGGGATTACAGGTGCACACCACCACACCAGTTCCAGCTGATTTTTTTTTTTTTTTTTTT